>NW_026913509.1:0-8673 GCF_034315485.1 Pezoporus occidentalis | reverse complement strand
ACCCCTGCCGCGCTGAATCAGCGCTGTGTGCGATGGTGACCAGGGTAAAAGGTGTGTCTGGGGGATTCAAGGGGTGGTCACAGAAGGAAACACTGCAGTGCAGACGTTTCCTGGCCCTGAGGATCAGTTCCCAAGATCTGGAGTACATCTTTGTGTGCTGTAAAATGTTATTGTATCTAAATGCAATTTGTCATTCTTGAATTGTGTGACATGGTAATGACTATGGAAATGATGAAAAGTCAGGTTTGGCACCCGTTTGATGGGTATATTCTTAATGCATGCATAAGCTGAGATAAGCTCAAACAACGGCTGTCTTGCTTTAGTCCTTTGCAGGACATCTTGTTTCTATTCAGGTGGCTGCAATGAAACAAGAGGCTGCCTCCAATGTGCCATCAGGGTGCAGAGGCTTCCCTGGGACTCCCTCCTGCCATGCATCATTGATGTGTGATGCTAAAGCTGTTTGCATAGAACACATGGGAACCAGACCTGAGCAAGGAAGGTCAAAGTGAAGTGAAAGCAGCAGAGCTCATCTCAAGCTTTGTTCACAGTTCTGCAACAGGAGCATAAGTGGAAATTGGGATGGTTGTTAGGACCTTGCTCCTTTCTGATGTGAAAATTGTGCAATGAGGAATAACACTTTAAAGAATCTGGTGTTCTCTCTTGTAAGAGAAACAAATGAATCCAGGAATCCCATTCAAAGACCGTATCTCTCAGTGCATTGTTCTGCTCAGAAACATTATTGTCTGCGTTTTTGTTTTTCTTCTTTCCAGAGCACTGTGGAGAAAGTGGTGGCTGGCTCTGTCTCCGTTCCTCAGGTGGTCCCATTTGGAATCCCTCTTCCAGGGAAGGCTAACCATGAAGGAGACACAAATGCTCTTGTAGAAATGAAATCAGGTCTGAGTAAGAGCCCTGAATCCAGGTAAAAACTTCTGTGTTCATGTGGAACATTGAGCCTCCAGACTTTGTTTGCATTTCACGATGATTTTTATGAGGGTGCATTTCATTAAGGAACTTAGAAAATTAACCACCATGTTTAAATACACCAACTCGACTTGCACTGAATTCTATGCATTCAAACAGTATTGCTGACATATGAGCTGTCTCATACATGGCAGCAGTCTCGATTGTTTTCAAGATAAAGTTCATAAGCCGTTGCATTTTGCTTTGACTGCAAAAACCAGTGTATGAAAGTACAGTATATTTGATTAATTTCTCATCCACGTCCCCTTGTGCATCATTGGCCTTCACCCACAGCCCAGAGAGCTGGGCTTCCTCAGCCTGGAGAAGAAAAGGCTCCTTAAGGGGAGACCTCAGAGCAGCTCCCAGAGCCTAAAGGGGCTGCAGGAAACCTGGAGAAGGGCTTTGCACAAGGGCCTGCAGGGGCAGGCCAAGGGGAATGGCTTGAACCTGCCAGAGGGGAGACTGAGATGAGCTCTTAGGCAGCAGTTCTTCCCTGTGAGGGTGCTGAGGCGCTGGCACAGGGTGCCCAGAGAAGCTGTGGCTGCCCCATCCCTGGCAGTGTTCAAGGCCAGGTTGGACACAGGGGCTTGGAGCAAGCTGCTCCAGTGGAAGGTGTCCCTGCCCATGGCAGGGGTTGGAACTGGATGAGCTTTAAGGTCCTTTCCAACACAAACCAGTCTGGGATTCTGTGACTTTGTTCAATACCTTTAGCACTGGATGTAATTCTTAAATGATGAGCAAAATGAACCATAGGTTCCTTCAAGTGCCAGATATGTTAGTAAGGGTAAGACTGGAAAAGTAAATTGTGTTTTCTTCGCAGTGTCAGGAAACCTGACCAAATTCAGGTTCCTCTTCATGCTGCAACAACAACCACAGCATCTTCAGGACCTGCGCATGCATCTTGTTCCAGTGCTAACTAGTGCGGTTAGTTAGTAACTACTGCTTGAGTCATAGCTATAGAATCATGCCTCAAACTTAGAACAGTGGCAGGCGTGGGCATATATGTAAGAGCACCACATTTTTACAGTGGTGCCTGTAACTGTCTTCTCTCTGGCTTTTTAATGTTACTGAAAACTAACTTAGTACCTTTCTGGCCTAGTTTTAGTTGTCAGTAACGTCACTCTTTCCAGTTGTCTTCCTGTTTTCTCAATAGCCTTTGAGCTGTAAGGATCGGTACCAGCAGCTGTGGCTATCAGCTTCAATGTTTCTAGTGACTTTGCTGCTTCAGACTCTACCCAGGAAAATACTGAAAACCTCTTGAGAGCCTTAATGACATGATGTGATGTGGCTTTTTCCTCAGATGGCACCACGTCTTGAATGCAGACATCTGCTGCCAGTGACTACACCCGCTTGCATTGGATGGGAGTCACCAATAGCTCCACAGGTGCAGCCCCAAACCAACATCTGCATAAAGGTAATTGAGAATAAATCTAACAAAGGAGCAATTTACCTCCATGCATGCATGTTTCTAACAGGTGACTTCTGTAAAAATAGTTTGATCCAGCTTGGGTTGCTCTAATTGCATTGTGAGAGCTTTAAGGGTTAGTAGGATTCAAATCACCTTGACTAGAAATAAGCATTAAAGGTAAACCGTGTAAGCTGAGGAAGGCATCTTGAAGAGCAAAGGAGTCAGTTGTGTGAAAGACAGGACATGTGTACTTGTGTTCAGTAGGGAGGTATTCTGTGATTCTGTCATTTACAGCCTTAATATTACTGCATTTTAAGTTTCTTAAATACGTCCTCATTACTCTGCTTCTCTCAGTTGATTGTAAGTGCTTGGCACAGATGGGCTGGCAGGACTGGGGCAGTGGGGAGATGCCCAAAAGGCTCAAGCGCCGCATTAGTGATCCAGAAGTGCTGGTGGGCCTAACTAGACAAAATCTGGCCTCCAGAATGCTCCTTACCCAAGGGTATTGGCCCAGGTAGAGGCTGTCCTTCACCCTTGCAGTCAGGGGAAAGGGTGTGAGAAGGAGTGAACTGATACTGCATGTCCACAACTGGTAGATTCTAGGCACTGCCGCAGACTGGGTGTTTTCTGGCAGTCCTGATGCAGGTGCAAAGGCAGTCCTGAACTATTTGGTGGCAACCATCAAAACAGCAGACTCATGATTCTCAGCTCTGGTGGAATCTGGCTTGTGAGACACAGTGACCGTGCATGGGCACCCTCATGGGGATAAGAATCATTTTCCTTGCAGACACTGGACTTGCTGCTTTGTGTGAGTGCAGTGGCTAAGCAAACTGGCACTAGTCTATAGAAACATCTGGAGGTATTGATGCTGCATCTGCTGAGGGAGCTGTACCATAGTTTAAAATGAATTGTCAGCAGGATCCATGGATTTGTGATGGACAGGCACTATGGCCTAACTAGCACCTGAAGCCCACGGCACAGACTTGAAGGATCTCTTCTATCTGCAGGGCTGAATAAGCACAGCACTTTGTAAGATCAAGTCCTCTTCTTATTAGTGTTGTTGACAGTTTGCAGATACCATGTGAAATGCATTCTTTCTCTGCTTAAAAGGGCAAAGTAATTTGTCAGGCCTGTGGCACAGGAAATCTTCACCGTAAACACTGTGTGACTTGTGCAAGCAAGCTGCTTGAAACACAGATGCTGAGGCTTCTTCCATCAGTCACAGTAGGGTTAATCAAATCAAAGCACAACATTCTTTTTCTCTGGAAAACTGAAGTCATAGCCCTGTGTCCCTGTTATAAAAGCAGAGATGCCCTCCCTCATGGGCTATTCAAGGCCCATACTCCCACAGATCATCCATCACAAACGTCCAGCTAAACAGAAGCTTACGTTTGAGTTTCTCCTGTGGAAGTCAGGATTGTTTGTGCCATTATGAAAGCTCAGAAGGCTCTTAGAAAATGGGTAGTCTTGGCTCCAAGGGAGTTTTTTTGTGTTCAGATTATTTTCAATTGCAGTAGAAAACTTGAGTGTCTACATCAGGAGGACAATTTTTGTGGTTTTCCATTATTTTGTGAAAATATTCTTTCATACTATTTTTTTTAATCTCCATTTGCATCTCCATCTCTACGTCCATACAGCTTCTCTACTTGGATTTGGCTGTGAGCGTGTAATGGATGGGAACCTCGCCGAGAGTTGATTCCCTCTCATGACAGAGACATAACACAGTGTGATTTTGTCACAGTGCATTTTGCAGAGTGCACATGTGTATGTTCATGGTGACTGTTTGTCAGAAAGAGGCAGGAAACCATGAGGGTGCAGGTGTTTAAGAGCTTCCCACTTGGGCAGGCCGGGGCACCTGGCCAACGCTCTGGGTGCGGCCAACACTGAGATGATGAGAAACTGCACGGCCCCACGAGTAAACAGTGACAGCTGGCATAAAGCCCCTTGTGTTTCTAAGGGCATAAAAGCAGGAGCCTCTTGTAGCCAAATCTGAGACCTCACCTATGGGTGGATGCGCCTTGTAGGAACTTTCCCAATTACCTGAGACTCCCAGCATCAGCTGCAACAGGGCTTCCCAGCTGAAGTGTGGGCCTGGAGGATGGTTGGGTTCTGACTGCTGATGTGTTTCTTCAATCTCTGTTCTCTCTATGCAGTATTGATCTGGTGCATTGCCAGTTGTCCTCTGTACTTTACTTATATTTTTATACACAATTTGTATTATTTTACTTATTTACTATACAGGGATATCTGCCCAGTTGGCTTTAGTGTGCTTGTTTCATCCACTGCATGATACATAGCTAGTGTGTGATCGTTTTGTTGAGTACCCTGCCTGTCAGCAGAACACTTGTGTACCCAGCAACCTCCCTGCCTCTCTTACAGACACCAGGTCCTGAGAACAGAGATTGAAGAAACACATCAGCAGTCAGAACCCAACCATCCTCCAGGCCCACACTTCAGCTGGGAAGCCCTGTTGCAGCTGATGCTGGGAGTCTCAGGTAATTGGGAAAGTTCCTACAAGGCGCATCCACCCATAGGTGAGGTCTCAGATTTGGCTACAAGAGGCTCCTGCTTTTATGCCCTTAGAAACACAAGGGGCTTTATGCCAGCTGTCACTGTTTACTCGTGGGGCCGTGCAGTTTCTCATCATCTCAGTGTTGGCCGCACCCAGAGCGTTGGCCAGGTGCCCCAGCCTGCCCAAGTGGGAAGCTCTTAAACACCTGCACCCTCATGGTTTCCTGCCTCTTTCTGACAAACAGTCACCATGAACATACACATGTGCACTCTGCAAAATGCACTGTGACAAAATCACACTGTGTTATGTCTCTGTCATGAGAGGGAATCAACTCTCGGCGAGGTTCCCATCCATTACACGCTCACAGCCAAATCCAAGGAGAAGCTGTATGGACGTAGAGATGGAGATGCAAATGGAGATTAAAAAAAATAGTATGAAAGAATATTTTCACAAAATAATGGAAAACCACAAAAATTGTCTTCCTGATGTAGACACTCAAGTTTTCTACTGCAATTGAAAATAATCTGAACACAAAAAAACTCCCTTGGAGCCAAGACTACCCATTTTCTAAGAGCCTTCTGAGCTTTCATAATGGCACAAACAATCCTGACTTCCACAGGAGAAACTCAAACGTAAGCTTCTGTTTAGCTGGACGTTTGTGATGGATGATCTGTGGGAGTATGGGCCTTGAATAGCCCATGAGGGAGGGCATCTCTGCTTTTATAACAGGGACACAGGGCTATGACTTCAGTTTTCCAGAGAAAAAGAATGTTGTGCTTTGATTTGATTAACCCTACTGTGACTGATGGAAGAAGCCTCAGCATCTGTGTTTCAAGCAGCTTGCTTGCACAAGTCACACAGTGTTTATGGTGAAGATTTCCTGTGCCACAGGCCTGACAAATTACTTTGCCCTTTTAAGCAGAGAAAGAATGCATTTCACATGGTATCTGCAAACTGTCAACAACACTAATAAGAAGAGGACTTGATCTTACAAAGTGCTGTGCTTATTCAGCCCTGCAGATAGAAGAGATCCTTCAAGTCTGTGCCGTGGGCTTCAGGTGCTAGTTAGGCCATAGTGCCTGTCCATCACAAATCCATGGATCCTGCTGACAATTCATTTTAAACTATGGTACAGCTCCCTCAGCAGATGCAGCATCAATACCTCCAGATGTTTCTATAGACTAGTGCCAGTTTGCTTAGCCACTGCACTCACACAAAGCAGCAAGTCCAGTGTCTGCAAGGAAAATGATTCTTATCCCCATGAGGGTGCCCGTGCACAGTCACTGTATCTCACAAGCCAGATTCCACCAGAGCTGAGAATCATGAGTCTGCTATTTTGATGGTTGCCACCAAATAGTTCAGGACTGCCTTTGCACCTGCATCAGGACTGCCAGAAAACACCCAGTCTGCGGCAGTGCCTAGAATCTACCAGTTGTGGACATGCAGTATCAGTTCACTCCTTCTCACACCCTTTCCCCTGACTGCAAGGGTGAAGGACAGCCTCTACCTGGGCCAATACCCTTGGGTAAGGAGCATTCTGGAGGGCAGATTTTGTCTAGTTAGGCCCACCAGCACTTTTGGATCACTAATGCGGCGCTTGAGCCTTTTGGGCATCTCCCCACTGCCCCAGTCCTGCCAGCCCATCTGTGCCAAGCACTTACAATCAACTGAGAGAAGCAGAGTAATGAGGACGTATTTAAGAAACTTAAAATGCAGTAATATTAAGGCTGTAAATGACAGAATCACAGAATACCTCCCTACTGAACACAAGTACACATGTCCTGTCTTTCACACAACTGACTCCTTTGCTCTTCAAGATGCCTTCCTCAGCTTACACGGTTTACCTTTAATGCTTATTTCTAGTCAAGGTGATTTGAATCCTACTAACCCTTAAAGCTCTCACAATGCAATTAGAGCAACCCAAGCTGGATCAAACTATTTCTACAGAAGTCACCTGTTAGAAACATGCATGCATGGAGGTAAAGTGCTCTTTTGTTAGATTTATTCTCAATTACCTTTATGCAGATGTTGGTTTGGGGATGCACCTGTGGAGCTATTGGTGACTCCCATCCAATGCAAGCGGGTGTAGTCACTGGCAGCAGATGTCTGCATTCAAGACGTGGTGCCATCTGAGGAAAAAGCCACATCACATCATGTCATTAAGGCTCTCAAGAGGTTTTCAGTATTTTCCTGGTTAGAGTCTGAAGCAGCAAAGTCACTAGAAACATTGAAGCTGATAGCCACAGCTGCTGGTACCGATCCTTACAGCTCAAAGGCTATTGAGAAAACAGGAAGACAACTGGAAAGAGTGACGTTACTGACAACTAAAACTAGGCCAGAAAGGTACTAAGTTAGTTTTCAGTAACATTAAAAAGCCAGAGAGAAGACAGTTACAGGCACCACTGTAAAAATGTGGTGCTCTTACATATATGCCCACGCCTGCCACTGTTCTAAGTTTGAGGCATGATTCTATAGCTATGACTCAAGCAGTAGTTACTAACTAACCGCACTAGTTAGCACTGGAACAAGATGCATGCGCAGGTCCTGAAGATGCTGTGGTTGTTGTTGCAGCATGAAGAGGAACCTGAATTTGGTCAGGTTTCCTGACACTGCGAAGAAAACACAATTTACTTTTCCAGTCTTACCCTTACTAACATATCTGGCACTTGAAGGAACCTATGGTTCATTTTGCTCATCATTTAAGAATTACATCCAGTGCTAAAGGTATTGAACAAAGTCACAGAATCCCAGACTGGTTTGTGTTGGAAAGGACCTTAAAGCTCATCCAGTTCCAACCCCTGCCATGGGCAGGGACACCTTCCACTGGAGCAGCTTGCTCCAAGCCCCTGTGTCCAACCTGGCCTTGAACACTGCCAGGGATGGGGCAGCCACAGCTTCTCTGGGCACCCTGTGCCAGCGCCTCAGCACCCTCACAGGGAAGAACTGCTGCCTAAGAGCTCATCTCAGTCTCCCCTCTGGCAGGTTCAAGCCATTCCCCTTGGCCTGCCCCTGCAGGCCCTTGTGCAAAGCCCTTCTCCAGGTTTCCTGCAGCCCCTTTAGGCTCTGGGAGCTGCTCTGAGGTCTCCCCTTAAGGAGCCTTCTCTTCTCCAGGCTGACCCAGCCCAGCTCTCTCAGCCTTAGATGTTTATCTCCTGGGCTGGGGTGAAGGCCAATGATGCACAAGGGGACATGGATGAGAAATTAATAATATATACTATACTGTCACAAACTGTTTTTTGCAGTCAAAGCAAAATGCAACGGCTTATGAACTTGATCTTAAAAGTAATCAAGACTGCTACCATGTACAATATAGCTCATATCTCAGCAATATTGTTTGAATGCACAGAATTCAGTGCAAGTTGAGTTGGTGTATTTAAACATGGTGGTTAATTTTCTAAGTTACTTAATGAAATGCACCCTCATAAAAATCATGAAATGCAAACAAAAGTCTGGAGGCTCAATGTTCCACATGAACACGTAAGAGAAGTTTTTACTTGGGTTCAGAGCTCTTACTAAGACCTGACTTCATTTCTACAAGAACATTTGTGTCTCCTTCATGGTTATCCTTCCCTGGAAGAGAGATTCCAAGTGAGATCACCTCAGGAACGGAGACAGAGCCAGCCACCACTTTCTCCACAGTGCTCTGGAAAGAAGAAAAACAAAAACGCAGACAATAATGTTTCTGAGCAGAACAATGCATTGAGAAATAGTCTTTGAATGGGATTCCTGTCTTTCTTTGTTTCCCTTACAAGAGAGAACACCAGATGCTTTAAAGTGTTATTCCTCGTGGCCT
>NW_026913508.1:0-7790 GCF_034315485.1 Pezoporus occidentalis | reverse complement strand
AAAGCAATTGAATGGAATCAGTTCAGAGCCTGCTCTCTGCTGCGCAGCAACACTGTCAGCACAGAATGAACAGTGGCATCTGCTCCCACAGCAGAAGAACCAGCAGGGAAAGCTAGTGCTGGGCCTCTTCAGCACACAGGCTGCTTTGCAACGGTGTCACCATCATTGCAGTCTCTCCTCGGTTTCATACCTAAAAGTCCATTTGAATCCAAATTCTCAGCTGGTCGCTCTCAGTTGCCCAGCAGCACAGTGAGTACAGCACGAACGTTTGGCTTCTGCTCCCACAGCAGAAGAGCCAGGATTGAAAGCTTGTGCTGGACCTGTTCAGCACACAATCACCTTTACATTGGTGCATCCATCGTTGCTTTCACTGCTCCCTTTCATACAGGAAAAGCATTTGAATGGAATCAGTTCAGAGCCTGCTCTCTGCTGCGCAGCAACACTGTCAGCACAGAATGAACAGTGGCATCTGCTCCCACAGCAGAAGAACCAGCAGGGAAAGCTAGTGCTGGGCCTCTTCAGCACACAGGCTGCTTTGCAACGGTGTCACCATCATTGCAGTCTCTCCTCGGTTTCATACCTAAAAGTCCATTTGAATCCAAATTCTCAGCTGGTCTCTCTCAGCTGCAGGCAGCACAGTGAGTACAGCACGAACGTTTGGCTTCTGCTCCCACAGCAGAAGAGCCAGGATTGAAAGCTTGTGCTGGACCTGTTCAGCACACAATCACCTTTACATTGGTGCATCCATCGTTGCTTTCACTGCTCCCTTTCATACAGGAAAAGCATTTGAATGGAATCAGTTCAGAGCCTGCTCTCTGCTGCGCAGCAACACTGTCAGCACAGAATGAACGGTGGCATCTGCTCCCACAGCAGAAGAACCAGCAGGGAAAGCTAGTGCTGGGCCTCTTCAGCACACAGGCTGCTTTGCAACGGTGTCACCATCATTGCAGTCTCTCCTCGGTTTCATACCTAAAACTCCATTTGAATCCAAATTCTCAGCTGGTCGCTTTCAGTTGCCCAGCAGCACAGTGAGTACAGCACGAACGTTTGGCTTCTGCTCCCACAGCAGAAGAGCCAGGATTGAAAGCTTGTGCTGGACCTGTTCAGCACACAATCACCTTTACATTGGTGCATCCATCGTTGCTTTCACTGCTCCCTTTCATACAGGAAAAGCATTTGAATGGAATCAGTTCAGAGCCTGCTCTCTGCTGGCAGCAACACAGTCAGCACAGAAAGAACAGTGGCATCTGCTCCCACAGCAGAAGAACCAGCAGGGAAAGCTAGTGCTGGGCCTCTTCAGCACACAGGCTGCTTTGCAACGGTGTCACCATCATTGCAGTCTCTCCTCGGTTTCATACCTAAAACTCCATTTGAATCCAAATTCTCAGCTGGTCGCTTTCAGTTGCCCAGCAGCACAGTGAGTACAGCACGAACGTTTGGCTTCTGCTCCCACAGCAGAAGAGCCAGGATTGAAAGCTTGTGCTGGACCTGTTCAGCACACAATCACCTTTACATTGGTGCATCCATCGTTGCTTTCACTGCTCCCTTTCATACAGGAAAAGCATTTGAATGGAATCAGTTCAGAGCCTGCTCTCTGCTGCGCAGCAACACTGTCAGCACAGAATGAACAGTGGCATCTGCTCCCACAGCAGAAGAACCAGCAGGGAAAGCTAGTGCTGGGCCTCTTCAGCACACAGGCTGCTTTGCAACGGTGTCACCATCATTGCAGTCTCTCCTCGGTTTCATACCTAAAACTCCATTTGAATCCAAATTCTCAGCTGGTCGCTCTCAGTTGCCCAGCAGCACAGTGAGTACAGCACGAACGTTTGGCTTCTGCTCCCACAGCAGAAGAGCCAGGATTGAAAGCTTGTGCTGGACCTGTTCAGCACACAATCACCTTTACATTGGTGCATCCATCGTTGCTTTCACTGCTCCCTTTCATACAGGAAAAGCATTTGAATGGAATCAGTTCAGAGCCTGCTCTCTGCTGCGCAGCAACACAGTCAGCACAGAATGAACAGTGGCATCTGCTCCCACAGCAGAAGAACCAGCAGGGAAAGCTAGTGCTGGGCCTCTTCAGCACACAGGCTGCTTTGCAACGGTGTCACCATCATTGCAGTCTCTCCTCGGTTTCATACCTAAAACTCCATTTGAATCCAAATTCTCAGCTGGTCGCTCTCAGCTGCAGGCAGCACAGTGAGTACAGCACGAACGTTTGGCTTCTGCTCCCACAGCAGAAGAGCCAGGATTGAAAGCTTGTGCTGGACCTGTTCAGCACACAATCACCTTTACATTGGTGCATCCATCGTTGCTTTCACTGCTCCCTTTCATACAGGAAAAGCATTTGAATGGAATCAGTTCAGAGCCTGCTCTCTGCTGCGCAGCAACACTGTCAGCACAGAATGAACAGTGGCATCTGCTCCCACAGCAGAAGAACCAGCAGGGAAAGCTAGTGCTGGGCCTCTTCAGCACACAGGCTGCTTTGCAACGGTGTCACCATCATTGCAGTCTCTCCTCGGTTTCATACCTAAAACTCCATTTGAATCCAAATTCTCAGCTGGTCGCTTTCAGTTGCCCAGCAGCACAGTGAGTACAGCACGAACGTTTGGCTTCTGCTCCCACAGCAGAAGAGCCAGGATTGAAAGCTTGTGCTGGACCTGTTCAGCACACAATCACCTTTACATTGGTGCATCCATCGTTGCTTTCACTGCTCCCTTTCATACAGGAAAAGCATTTGAATGGAATCAGTTCAGAGCCTGCTCTCTGCTGCGCAGCAACACTGTCAGCACAGAATGGACCTGTTCAGCACACAATCACCTTTACATTGGTGCATCCATCGTTGCTTTCACTGCTCCCTTTCATACAGGAAAAGCATTTGAATGGAATCAGTTCAGAGCCTGCTCTCTGCTGGCAGCAACACAGTCAGCACAGAAAGAACAGTGGCATCTGCTCCCACAGCAGAAGAACCAGCAGGGAAAGCTAGTGCTGGGCCTCTTCAGCACACAGGCTGCTTTGCAACGGTGTCACCATCATTGCAGTCTCTCCTCGGTTTCATACCTAAAACTCCATTTGAATCCAAATTCTCAGCTGGTCTCTCTCAGCTGCAGGCAGCACAGTGAGTACAGCACGAACGTTTGGCTTCTGCTCCCACAGCAGAAGAGCCAGGATTGAAAGCTTGTGCTGGACCTGTTCAGCACACAATCACCTTTACATTGGTGCATCCATCGTTGCTTTCACTGCTCCCTTTCATACAGGAAAAGCATTTGAATGGAATCAGTTCAGAGCCTGCTCTCTGCTGCGCAGCAACACAGTCAGCACAGAATGAACAGTGGCATCTGCTCCCACAGCAGAAGAACCAGCAGGGAAAGCTAGTGCTGGGCCTCTTCAGCACACAGGCTGCTTTGCAACGGTGTCACCATCATTGCAGTCTCTCCTCGGTTTCATACCTAAAACTCCATTTGAATCCAAATTCTCAGCTGGTCGCTCTCAGCTGCCCAGCAGCACAGTGAGTACAGCACGAACGTTTGGCTTCTGCTCCCACAGCAGAAGAGCCAGGATTGAAAGCTTGTGCTGGACCTGTTCAGCACACAATCACCTTTACATTGGTGCATCCATCGTTGCTTTCACTGCTCCCTTTCATACAGGAAAAGCATTTGAATGGAATCAGTTCAGAGCCTGCTCTCTGCTGCGCAGCAACACTGTCAGCACAGAATGAACAGTGGCATCTGCTCCCACAGCAGAAGAACCAGCAGGGAAAGCTAGTGCTGGGCCTCTTCAGCACACAGGCTGCTTTGCAACGGTGTCACCATCATTGCAGTCTCTCCTCGGTTTCATACCTAAAACTCCATTTGAATCCAAATTCTCAGCTGGTCGCTCTCAGCTGCCCAGCAGCACAGTGAGTACAGCACGAACGTTTGGCTTCTGCTCCCACAGCAGAAGAGCCAGGATTGAAAGCTTGTGCTGGACCTGTTCAGCACACAATCACCTTTACATTGGTGCATCCATCGTTGCTTTCACTGCTCCCTTTCATACAGGAAAAGCATTTGAATGGAATCAGTTCAGAGCCTGCTCTCTGCTGGCAGCAACACAGTCAGCACAGAATGAACAGTGGCATCTGCTCCCACAGCAGAAGAACCAGCAGGGAAAGCTAGTGCTGGGCCTCTTCAGCACACAGGCTGCTTTGCAACGGTGTCACCATCATTGCAGTCTCTCCTCGGTTTCATACCTAAAACTCCATTTGAATCCAAATTCTCAGCTGGTCGCTCTCAGCTGCCCAGCAGCACAGTGAGTACAGCACGAACGTTTGGCCTCTGCTCCCACAGCAGAAGAGTCAGGATTGAAAGCTGGTGCTGGACCTGTTCAGCACACAATCACCTTTACATTGGTGCATCCATCGTTGCTTTCACTGCTCCCTTTCATACAGGAAAAGCATTTGAATGGAATCAGTTCAGAGCCTGCTCTCTGCTGGCAGCAACACAGTCAGCACAGAATGAACAGTGGCATCTGCTCCCACAGCAGAAGAACCAGCAGGGAAAGCTAGTGCTGGGCCTCTTCAGCACACAGGCTGCTTTGCAACGGTGTCACCATCATTGCAGTCTTCTCCCGGTTTCAAAACCTAAAACTCCATTTGAATCCAAATTCTCAGCTGGTCGCTGTCAGCTGCAGGCAGCACAGTGAGTACAGCACGAACGTTTGGCTTCTGCTCCCACAGCAGAAGAGCCAGGATTGAAAGCTGGTGCTGGACCTGTTCAGCACACAATCACCTTTACATTGGTTCATCCATCGTTGCTTTCACTGCTCCCTTTCATACAGGAAAAGCATTTGAATGGAATCAGTTCAGAGCCTGCTCTCTGCTGCGCAGCAACACAGCACAGAACGAAGAGTGGCATCTGCTCCCACAGCAGAAGAACCAGCAGGGAAAGCTAGTGCTGGGCCTCTTCAGCACACAGGCTGCTTTGCAACGGTGTCACCATCATTGCAGTCTCTCCTCGGTTTCATACCTAAAAGTCCATTTGAATCCAAATTCTCAGCTGGTCGCTCTCAGCTGCAGGCAGCACAGTGAGTACAGCAAGAATGTTTGGCCTCTGATCCCACAGCAGAAGTGTCAGGATTGAAAGCTTGTGCTGGACCTGTTCAGCACACAATCACCTTTACATTGGTGCATCCATCGTTGCTTTCACTGCTCCCTTTCATACAGGAAAAGCATTTGAATGGAATCAGTTCAGAGCCTGCTCTCTGCTGGCAGCAACACAGTCAGCACAGAAAGAACAGTGGCATCTGCTCCCACAGCAGAAGAACCAGCAGGGAAAGCTAGTGCTGGGCCTCTTCAGCACACAGGCTGCTTTGCAACGGTGTCACCATCATTGCAGTCTCTCCTCGGTTTCATACCTAAAACTCCATTTGAATCCAAATTCTCAGCTGGTCGCCCTCAGCTGCAGGCAGCACAGTGAGTACAGCACGAACGTTTGGCCTCTGCTCCCACAGCAGAAGAGCCAGGAGGGAAAGCTTGTGCTGGACCTGTTCAGCACACAATCACCTTTACATTGGTGCATCCATCGTTGCTTTCACTGCTCCCTTTCATACAGGAAAAGCATTTGAATGGAATCAGTTCAGAGCCTGCTCTCTGCTGCGCAGCAACACAGTCAGCACAGAATGAACAGTGGCATCTGCTCCCACAGCAGAAGAACCAGCAGGGAAAGCTAGTGCTGGGCCTCTTCAGCACACAGGCTGCTTTGCAACGGTGTCACCATCATTGCAGTCTCTCCTCGGTTTCATACCTAAAAGTCCATTTGAATCCAAATTCTCAGCTGGTCGCTTTCAGCTGCCCAGCAGCACAGTGATTACAGCACGAACGTTTGGCTTCTGCTCCCACAGCAGAAGAGCCAGGATTGAAAGCTTGTGCTGGACCTGTTCAGCACACAATCACCTTTACATTGGTGCATCCATCGTTGCTTTCACTGCTCCCTTTCATACAGGAAAAGCATTTGAATGGAATCAGTTCAGAGCCTGCTCTCTGCTGCGCAGCAACACTGTCAGCACAGAACGAAGAGTGGCATCTGCTCCCACAGCAGAAGAACCAGCAGGGAAAGCTAGTGCTGGGCCTCTTCAGCACACAGGCTGCTTTGCAACGGTGTCACCATCATTGCAGTCTCTCCTCGGTTTCATACCTAAAACTCCATTTGAATCCAAATTCTCAGCTGGTCGCTGTCAGCTGCAGGCAGCACAGTGATTACCGCACGAACGTTTGGCCTCTGCTCCCACAGCAGAAGAGCCAGGAGGGAAAGCTTGTGCTGGACCTGTTCAGCACACAATCACCTTTACATTGGTGCATCCATCGTTGCTTTCACTGCTCCCTTTCATACAGGAAAAGCATTTGAATGGAATCAGTTCAGAGCCTGCTCTCTGCTGGCAGCAACACAGTCAGCACAGAATGAACAGTGGCATCTGCTCCCACAGCAGAAGAACCAGCAGGGAAAGCTAGTGCTGGGCCTCTTCAGCACACAGGCTGCTTTGCAACAGTGTCACCATCATTGCAGTCTCTCCTCGGTTTCATACCTAAAAGTCCATTTGAATCCAAATTCTCAGCTGGTCTCTCTCAGCTGCAGGCAGCCCAGTGAGTACAGCACGAACGTTTGGCCTCTGCTCCCACAGCAGAAGTGTCAGGATTGAAAGCTGGTGCTGGACCTGTTCAGCACACAATCACCTTTACATTGGGGCATCCATCGTTGCTTTCACTGCTCCCTTTCATACAGGAAAAGCATTTGAATGGAATCAGTTCAGAGCCTGCTCTCTGCTGGCAGCAACACAGTCAGCACTGAATGAACAGTGGCATCTGCTCCCACAGCAGAAGAACCAGCAGGGAAAGCTAGTGCTGGGCCTCTTCAGCACACAGGCTGCTTTGCAACGGTGTCACCATCATTGCAGTCTCTCCTCGGTTTCATACCTAAAACTCCATTTGAATCCAAATTCTCAGCTGGTCGTTTTCAGCTGCCCAGCAGCACAGTGAGTACAGCACGAACGTTTGGCTTCTGCTCCCACAGCAGAAGAGCCAGGAGGGAAAGCTTGTGCTGGACCTGTTCAGCACACAATCACCTTTACATTGGTGCATCCATCGTTGCTTTCACTGCTCCCTTTCATACAGGAAAAGCACTTGAATGGAATCAGTTCAGAGCCTGCTCTCTGCTGGCAGCAACACAGTCAGCACAGAAAGAACAGTGGCATCTGCTCCCACAGCAGAAGAACTAGCAGGGAAAGCTAGTGCTGGGCCTCTTCAGCACACAGGCTGCTTTGCAACGGTGTCACCATCATTGCAGTCTCTCCTCGGTTTCATACCTAAAACTCCATTTGAATCCAAATTCTCAGCTGGTCGCTCTCAGCTGCAGGCAGCCCAGTGAGTACAGCACGAACGTTTGGCCTCTGCTCCCACAGCAGAAGTGTCAGGATTGAAAGCTGGTGCTGGACCTGTTCAGCACACAATCACCTTTACATTGGTGCATCCATCGTTGCTTTCACTGCTCCCTTTCATACAGGAAAAGCATTTGAATGGAATCAGTTCAGAGCCTGCTCTCTGCTGGCAGCAACACAGTCAGCACAGAAAGAACAGTGGCATCTGCTCCCACAGCAGAAGAACCAGCAGGGAAAGCTAGTGCTGGGCCTCTTCAGCACACAGGCTGCTTTGCAACGGTGTCACCATCATTGCAGTCTCTCCTCGGTTTCATACCTAAAAGTCCATTTGAATCCAAATTCTCAGCTGGTCGCTTTCAGCTGCCCAGCAGCACAGTGAGTACACC
>NW_026913507.1:0-4587 GCF_034315485.1 Pezoporus occidentalis | reverse complement strand
GACACCGTTGCAAAGCAGCCTGTGTGCTGAAGAGCCCAGCACTAGCTTTCCTGCTGGTTCTTCTGCTGTGGGAGCAGATGCCACTGTTCATTTTGTGCTGTGTTGCTGCGTAGCAGAGAGCAGGCTCTGGACTGATTCCATTCAAATGCTTTTCCTGTATGACTGTGAGCAGTGAAAGCAACGATGGATGCACCAATGTAAAGGTGATTGTGTGCTGAACAGGTCCAGCACCAGCTTTCAATCCTGGCTCTTCTGCTGTGGGAGCAGAGGCCAAACGTTCGTGCTGTAGTCACTGTGCTGCCTGCAGCTGAGAGAGACCAGCTGAGAATTTGGATTCAAATGGAGTTTTAGGTATGAAACCGAGGAGAGACTGCAATGATGGTGACACCGTTGCAAAGCAGCCTGTGTGCTGAAGAGGCCCAGCACTAGCTTTCCCTGCTGGTTCTTCTGCTGTGGGAGCAGATGCCACTGTTCGTTCTGTGCTGACTGTGTTGCTGCGCAGCAGAGAGCAGGCTCTGAACTGATTCCATTCAAATGCTTTTCCTGTATGAAAGGGAGCAGTGAAAGCAACGATGGATGCACCAATGTAAAGGTGATTGTGTGCTGAACAGGTCCAGCATCAGCTTTCAATCCTGACACTTCTGCTGTGGGAGCAGAAGCCAAACGTTCGTGCTGTACTCACTGTGCTGCCTGCAGCTGAGAGAGACCACCTGAGAATTTGGATTCAAATGGGCTTTTAGGTATGAAACCGAGGAGAGACTGCAATGATGGTGACACCGTTGCAAAGCAGCCTGTGTGCTGAAGAGGCCCAGCACTAGCTTTCCCTGCTGGTTCTTCTGCTGTGGGAGCAGATGCCACTGTTCTGTCTGTGCTGACTGTGTGGCTGCGCAGCAGAGAGCAGGCTCTGAACTGATTCCATTCAAATGCTTTTCCTGTATGAAAGGGAGCAGTGAAAGCAACGATGGATGCACCAATGTAAAGGTGATTGTGTGCTGAACAGGTCCAGCACCAGCTTTCCCTCCTGGCTCTTCTGCTGTGGGAGCAGAGGCCAAACGTTCGTGCTGTACTCACTGTGCTGCCTGCAGCTGAGAGAGACCAGCTGAGAATTTGGATTCAAATGGAGTTTTAGGTATGAAACCGAGGAGAGACTGCAATGATGGTGACACCGTTGCAAAGCAGCCTGTGTGCTGAAGAGGCCCAGCACTAGCTTTCCCTGCTGGTTCTTCTGCTGTGGGAGCAGATGCCACTGTTCTTTCTGTGCTGACTGTGTTGCTGCCAGCAGAGAGCAGGCTCTGAACTGATTCCATTCAAATGCTTTTCCTGTATGAAAGGGAGCAGTGAAAGCAACGATGGATGCACCAATGTAAAGGTGATTGTGTGCTGAACAGGTCCAGCACAAGCTTTCAATCCTGGCTCTTCTGCTGTGGGAGCAGAGGCCAAACGTTCGTGCTGTACTCACTGTGCTGCCTGCAGCTGAGAGCGACCAGCTGAGAATTTGGATTCAAATGGAGTTTTAGGTATGAAACCGAGGAGAGACTGCAATGATGGTGACACCGTTGCAAAGCAGCCTGTGTGCTGAAGAGGCCCAGCACTAGCTTTCCCTGCTGGTTCTTCTGCTGTGGGAGCAGATGCCACTGTTCTTTCTGTGCTGACTGTGTTGCTGCGCAGCAGAGAGCAGGCTCTGAACTGATTCCATTCAAATGCTTTTCCTGTATGAAAGGGAGCAGTGAAAGCAACGATGGATGCACCAATGTAAAGGTGATTGTGTGCTGAACAGGTCCAGCACAAGCTTTCAATCCTGGCTCTTCTGCTGTGGGAGCAGAAGCCAAACGTTCGTGCTGTACTCACTGTGCTGCCTGCAGCTGAGAGCGACCAGCTGAGAATTTGGATTCAAATGGACTTTTAGGTATGAAACCGAGGAGAGACTGCAATGATGGTGACACCGTTGCAAAGCAGCCTGTGTGCTGAAGAGGCCCAGCACTAGCTTTCCCTGCTGGTTCTTCTGCTGTGGGAGCAGATGCCACTGTTCTTTCTGTGCTGACTGTGTTGCTGCGCAGCAGAGAGCAGGCTCTGAACTGATTCCATTCAAATGCTTTTCCTGTATGAAAGGGAGCAGTGAAAGCAACGATGGATGCACCAATGTAAAGGTGATTGTGTGCTGAACAGGTCCAGCACAAGCTTTCAATCCTGGCTCTTCTGCTGTGGGAGCAGAGGCCAAACGTTCGTGCTGTACTCACTGTGCTGCCTGCAGCTGAGAGAGACCAGCTGAGAATTTGGATTCAAATGGACTTTTAGGTATGAAACCGAGGAGAGACTGCAATGATGGTGACACCGTTGCAAAGCAGCCTGTGTGCTGAAGAGGCCCAGCACTAGCTTTCCCTGCTGGTTCTTCTGCTGTGGGAGCAGATGCCACTGTTCTTTCTGTGCTGACTGTGTTGCTGCGCAGCAGAGAGCAGGCTCTGAACTGATTCCATTCAAATGCTTTTCCTGTATGAAAGGGAGCAGTGAAAGCAACGATGGATGCACCAATGTAAAGGTGATTGTGTGCTGAACAGGTCCAGCACAAGCTTTCAATCCTGGCTCTTCTGCTGTGGGAGCAGAGGCCAAACGTTCGTGCTGTACTCACTGTGCTGCCTGCAGCTGAGAGCGACCAGCTGAGAATTTGGATTCAAATGGAGTTTTAGGTATGAAACCGAGGAGAGACTGCAATGATGGTGACACCGTTGCAAAGCAGCCTGTGTGCTGAAGAGGCCCAGCACTAGCTTTCCCTGCTGGTTCTTCTGCTGTGGGAGCAGATGCCACTGTTCTTTCTGTGCTGACTGTGTTGCTGCGCAGCAGAGAGCAGGCTCTGAACTGATTCCATTCAAATGCTTTTCCTGTATGAAAGGGAGCAGTGAAAGCAACGATGGATGCACCAATGTAAAGGTGATTGTGTGCTGAACAGGTCCAGCACAAGCTTTCAATCCTGGCTCTTCTGCTGTGGGAGCAGAGGCCAAACGTTCGTGCTGTACTCACTGTGCTGCTGGGCAGCTGAGAGCGACCAGCTGAGAATTTGGATTCAAATGGAGTTTTAGGTATGAAACCGAGGAGAGACTGCAATGATGGTGACACCGTTGCAAAGCAGCCTGTGTGCTGAAGAGGCCCAGCACTAGCTTTCCCTGCTGGTTCTTCTGCTGTGGGAGCAGATGCCACTGTTCATTCTGTGCTGACTGTGTTGCTGCCAGCAGAGAGCAGGCTCTGAACTGATTCCATTCAAATGCTTTTCCTGTATGAAAGGGAGCAGTGAAAGCAACGATGGATGCACCAATGTAAAGGTGATTGTGTGCTGAACAGGTCCAGCACAAGCTTTCAATCCTGGCTCTTCTGCTGTGGGAGCAGAAGCCAAACGTTCGTGCTGTACTCACTGTGCTGCCTGCAGCTGAGAGCGACCAGCTGAGAATTTGGATTCAAATGGAGTTTTAGGTATGAAACCGAGGAGAGACTGCAATGATGGTGACACCGTTGCAAAGCAGCCTGTGTGCTGAAGAGGCCCAGCACTAGCTTTCCCTGCTGGTTCTTCTGCTGTGGGAGCAGATGCCACTGTTCATTCTGTGCTGACTGTGTTGCTGCCAGCAGAGAGCAGGCTCTGAACTGATTCCATTCAAATGCTTTTCCTGTATGAAAGGGAGCAGTGAAAGCAACGATGGATGCACCAATGTAAAGGTGATTGTGTGCTGAACAGGTCCAGCACAAGCTTTCAATCCTGGCTCTTCTGCTGTGGGAGCAGAAGCCAAACGTTCGTGCTGTACTCACTGTGCTGCCTGCAGCTGAGAGCGACCAGCTGAGAATTTGGATTCAAATGGAGTTTTAGGTATGAAACCGAGGAGAGACTTCAATGATGGTGACACCGTTGCAAAGCAGCCTGTGTGCTGAAGAGGCCCAGCGCTAGCTTTCTTTCCTGTATGAAAGGGAGCAGTGAAAGCAACGATGGATGCACCAATGTAAAGGTGATTGTGTGCTGAACAGGTCCAGCACCAGCTTTCAATCCTGACACTTCTGCTGTGGGAGCAGAGGCCAAACGTTAGTGCTGTAATCACTGTGTTCCGCTGTGGGAGCAGAAGCCAAACGTTCGTGCTGTACTCACTGTGCTGCCTGCAGCTGAGAGAGACCAGCTGAGAATTTGGATTCAAATGGACTTTTAGGTATGAAACCGAGGAGAGACTGCAATGATGGTGACACCGTTGCAAAGCAGCCTGTGTGCTGAAGAGGCCCAGCACTAGCTTTCCCTGCTGGTTCTTCTGCTGTGGGAGCAGATGCCACTGTTCTTTCTGTGCTGACTGTGTTGCTGCGCAGCAGAGAGCAGGCTCTGAACTGATTCCATTCAAATGCTTTTCCTGTATGAAAGGGAGCAGTGAAAGCAACGATGGATGCACCAATGTAAAGGTGATTGTGTGCTGAACAGGTCCAGCACCAGCTTTCAATCCTGACACTTCTGCTGTGGGAGCAGAGGCCAAACGTTCTTGCTGTACTCACTGTGCTGCCTGCAGCTGAGAGCGACCAGCTGAGAATTTGGATTCAAATGGAGTTTTAGGTATGAAACCGAGGAGG
>NW_026913506.1:0-14964 GCF_034315485.1 Pezoporus occidentalis | reverse complement strand
TGGGGTGAATGGGGGTGAATGGGGATCAATGGGGCTCAATAGGGATGAATGGGGTTTAATGGGATCTATGGGGATCAATGGGGTCAATGGGTGTCAATGGGGTCAATGGGGATGAATGGGGGTCATGTGACCGCTGTTGGCCCCCCCCTGCAGGTGGAGTGCAACGCCAAGCTGGACCCGACCCAGACCTCCTTCCTCAAGGTGACCTTTGACCCCCGGACCATGTGACCCTGCCTGGCCACGCCCCCCCCCAATGTGACCTTTGACCCCTTTTTACAGATGGCGGACGGAGGGGGCCAGCCCCAGATCACACAGGTAAATGGGGGGGGGGAGGTCATGTGGGGTCAGAGGTCATGTGGGGGTATTGGGGTCAAGGGGGGTCAATGGGGTCAGTGGGGGTCAATAGGGATCAATGGGGACAATGGGGGTCAATGGGGGTCAATGGGGATCAATGGGGACAATGGGGGGCAAAGGAGATGAATGGGGTCAATGGGGACCAGTGGGGTCAATGGGAATGAATGGGGGTCAAAGGGATCTATGGGGTTGAATGGAATCAATGGGGTTGAATGGGGATCAATGGGGGTGAAGGGGGATCAATGGGGAGCAGTGGGGGTCAATGGGGATGAATGGGGTCAATGGGGAGCAATGGGGTCAATGGGGATGAATGGGGGTCAAAGGGGGTGAATAGGGGTCAATGGGGTCAATGGGGATGAATGGGAATCAATGGAGCTGAACGGGGTTCAATGGGGCTCAATGTGGTCAATGGGGCTGAATGGGGGTCAAGAGGGTCAATGGGGATTAATGGGATCTATGGGGTTGAATGTGGTCAATGGGGATGAATGGGAATCAATGGGGTTGAATGGGGTTCAATGGGGGTCAATGGGGATCAATGGGGTCAATGGGGATGAATGGGGGTCAAAGGGGGTGAATAGGGGTCAATGGGGATGAATGGGAATCAATGGGGCTCTATGGGGTCAATGGGGAGCAATGGGGTCAATGGGGTTGAATGGGGGTCAAAGGGGTCAATGGGGATCAGTGGGATCTATGGGGTTGAATGGGGTCAATGGGGATGAATGGGGGTCAATGGGATCAATGGGGAGCAGTGGGGTCAATGGGGATGAATGGGGATCAATTGGGTTGAATGGGGTCAATGGGGATCAATGGGGACAATGGGGTCAATGGGGATCAATGGGGATCAATGGGGATCAATGGGGGCCAATAGGAATGAATGGGAGCCAACAGAGGGGGCGTGGCTACGTCACGGCCACGCCCCCTCCCCTCTTCACCAATAGCCAGCCAGGCTGACCGAAGCCTTCAAGTACTTCGTGCAGGGAATGGGCTACAGTGAGTCCCCGCCCCTCATGAATATTAATGACCCTCCATGAATATTAATGAGCCCCACACCTCCCCAATTAACCCCACCCCTTATTAATTACCCCCCCGCCCCATAGCCCTTTAATGGGCTTCCCATTAACCCCTATGGGTTGGCCGAGGGGGGCGTGGCTTAGGGAGGGGTGGGCGTGGCTTAGGGAGGGGCCGGCTCCTTTAACCCCATTGGCTGGTGGTGGAAAGGGGGCGTGGTTTGGTTTCCAATGGCTGCTTATTAACACCATTGACTCCGGTGTGTTTGTGCTAAGGGGGCGTGGCTTACCATATAAGGGCATGGGATCGGCGCTGGGGGCGTGGCCTGGGCTGGCTCCCGTTAACCTCATTGGGTGCTGGGGCTACGGGGGCGTGGCCTATGCAGAGGGGGGCGTGGCTTGCCCATATAAGGGCATGGGTTAGGCACTGGGGGCGTGGCCTGGGCTGGCTCCCATTAACCCCATTTGATGCTGACGCTACGGGGGCGTGGCCTATGGGGAGGGGGTGTGGCTTACCATATAAGGGCATGGAATAAGAAGTGTGGGCGTGGCTTCATCTGGCTCCCATTGGGTGTCGGTGTTATGGGGGCACGGCCAATGGGAAGGGGGCGTGGCTTGGTTCCCATCAACCCTATTGGCTGCTCGTGCTATGGGGGCGTGGCCAATTGGGGGAGTGGCTTACCGTATAAGGGCATGGGTTAGGAGCTGTGGGCGTGGCTTGCTCTGGCTCCCATTGGGTGTTGATGCTATGGGGGCGTGGCTTGGCTCCCATTAACCCCATTGGGTGTCGACGCTATGGGAGGCGTGGCCAATGGGTTAGGGGCGTGGCTTGGCTCCCATTAACCCCATTGGGTGTTGGCGCTATGGGGGCGTGGCCAATGGGTAAGGGGCGTGGCTTGGTTTCCATTAACCCCATTGGGTGTTGGCGCTATGGGGGGCGTGGCCAATGTGGTGGGGGCGTGGCTTGGCTCCCATTAACCCCATTGGGTGTTGGTGCTATGGGAGGCGTGGCCAATGTGGTGGGGGCGTGGCTTGGCTCCCATTAACCCCATTGGGTGTCGGCGCAATGGGGGCGTGGCCAATGTGGGGGGGGCGTGGCTTGGCTCCCATTAACCCCATTGGGTGTTGCCGCTATGGGGGGCGTGGCCAATGTGGTGGGGGCGTGGCTTGGCTCCCATTAACCCCATTGGGTGTTGGCGCTATGGGAGGCGTGGCCAATGTGGTGGGGGCGTGGCTTGGCTCCCATTAACCCCATTGGGTGTTGCCGCTATGGGGGGCGTGGCCAATGTGGTGGGGGCGTGGCTTGGCTCCCATTAACCCCATTGGGTGTTGGCGCTATGGGAGGCGTGGCCAATGTGGTGGGGGCGTGGCTTGGCTCCCATTAACCCCATTGGGTGTCGGCGCTATGGGGGGCGTGGCCAATGAGGGGGGGCGTGGCTTAGAAGAGAAAGGCTGGCTCCCATTGACCGCAATGGGTGCCGGAGGGGGGGGGGGGCGTGGCTTCTTGGGGCGGGCTCCCTCCACCCCTATTGGCCCATAGGGGACAGAGGGGCGTGTCCTGAGGCCTGGCCACGCCCCCTTGCAGTGGCGGCCTCGGCTATGACGCGGCTCTCGCGCTCCCGCACGGCCTCGGTCTCGAGCTCCACATCCGGGGAGGGGGAAAGGGGGCGGAGCCGGACCCTGTCGAGGGGCAGCGTCGGGGGGGGGCCCACGGCCCCACAGTGAGGCCCCCCCATTGATCCCCATTGACACCCATTGAGCCCCATTGAGCACCCATTGAGCCCCATTGGCACCCATTGATCCCCATTGATCCTCATTGACACCCATTGAGCCCCATTGACATCCATTGAGCCCCATTGAGCACCCATTGAGCCCCATTGGCACCCATTGATCCCCATTGACCTCCATTGATCCTCATTGACACCCATTGAGCCCCATTGACATCCATTAAGCCCCATTAAGCCCCATTGAGCCCCATTGAACCCCACTGACCTCCATTGATCCCCATTGACCCCCATTGACACCCATTGAGCCCCATTGATCCCCATTGACATCCATTGAGCCCCATTGACACCCATTGTACCCCATTGACCTCCATTGATCCCCATTGACACCCATTGAGACCCATTGATCCCCAATGACATCCATTGACCCCATTGAACCCCACTGACACCCATTGAGACCCATTGATCCCCAATGACATCCATTGACCCCATTGAACCCCATTGACACCCACTGACACCCATTGATCCCCAATGCCATCCATTGACACCATTGACCCCACTGATACCCACTGAGCCCCACTGAACCCCACTGATCCCCATTGACACCCATTGAGCCCCATTGACAGACAGTGAGCACCCATTGATCCCCATTGATCTCCCATTGATCCCCATTGACCTCCATTGATCCTCATTGACACCCATTGAGCCCCATTGACATCCATTAAGCCCCATTAAGCCCCATTGAGCCCCATTGAACCCCACTGACCTCCATTGATCCCCATTGACCCCCATTGACACCCATTGAGCCCCATTGATCCCCATTGACATCCATTGAGCCCCATTGACACCCATTGTACCCCATTGACCTCCATTGATCCCCATTGACACCCATTGAGACCCATTGATCCCCAATGACATCCATTGACCCCATTGAACCCCACTGACACCCATTGACACCCATTGATCCCCAATGACATCCATTGACCTCCATTGATCCCCATTGACACCCACTGACACCCATTGATCCCCAATGCCATCCATTGACACCATTGACCCC
This sequence comes from Pezoporus occidentalis, assembly GCF_034315485.1. Taxonomy (NCBI): domain Eukaryota; kingdom Metazoa; phylum Chordata; class Aves; order Psittaciformes; family Psittacidae; genus Pezoporus; species Pezoporus occidentalis. Next base: position 10,822 of record NW_026913506.1, on the reverse strand, counting down.
ATTGACACCCATTGAGCACCACTGACACCCATCGACATCCATAGAGCCCCATTGAGCCCCACTGAGCCCCATTGACACCCACTGACCCCACTGATCCCCATTGACCCCATTGATCCCCATTGACCCCCATTAACAACAAGTGTCCCCATACAACCCCCCTTAGACCCCTTTAAACACTCCTTAGACCCCTTTAAACCCCCAAATCCCCCCCTTAGACCCCTTTAAACCCCCAAATCCCCCCTTAGACCCCTTTAAACCCCCAAATCCCCCCCTTAGACCCCTTTAAACCCCAAATCCCCCCCTTAGACCCCTTTAAACCCCCAAATCCCCCCCTTAGACCCCTTTAAGACCCCAAATCCCCCCCTTAGACCCCTTTAAGACCCCAAATCCCCCCCTCAGACCCCTTTAAGACCCCAAATCCCCCCCTTAGACCCCTTTAAACCCCCAAATCCCCCCTTAGACCCCTTTAAACCCCCAAATCCCCCCCTTAGACCCCTTTAAACCCCCAAATCCCCCCCTTAGACCCCTTTAAACCCCCAAATCCCCCCCTTAGACCCCTTTAAGACCCCAAATCCCCCCCTTAGACCCCTTTAAACCCCCAAATCCCCCCTCAGACCCCTTTAAACCCCCAAATCCCCCCCTTAGACCCCTTTAAACCCCCAAATCCCCCCCTTAGACCCCTTTAAACCCCAAATCCCCCCCTTAGACCCCTTTAAGACCCCAAATCCCCCCTTAGACCCCTTTAAACCCCCAAATCCCCCCCTTAGACCCCTTTAAACCCCCAAATCCCCCCCTTAGACCCCTTTAAACCCCCAAATCCCCCCCTCAGACCCCTTTAAGACCCCCAAATCCCCCCTTAGACCCCTTTAAACCCCCAAATCCCCCCCTTAGACCCCTTTAAACCCCCAAATCCCCCCCTTAGACCCCTTTAAACCCCCAAATCCCCCCTTAGACCCCTTTAAACCCCCAAATCCCCCCCTTAGACCCCTTTAAATCCCCAAATCCCCCCCTTAGACCCCTTTAAGACCCCAAATCCCCCCCTTAGACCCCTTTAATCCCCCCAATCCCCCCCTTAGACCCCTTTAAGACCCCAAATCCCCCCCTTAGACCCCTTTAAACCCCCAAATCCCCCCTTAGACCCCTTTAAACCCCCAAATCCCCCCCTTAGACCCCTTTAAGACCCCAAATCCCCCCCTTAGACCCCTTTAAACCCCCAAATCCCCCCCTTAGACCCCTTTAAGACCCCAAATCCCCCCCTTAGACCCCTTTAAACCCCCAAATCCCCCCCTTAGACCCCTTTAAGACCCCAAATCCCCCCCTTAGACCCCTTTAAGACCCCAAATCCCCCCTTAGACCCCTTTAAACCCCCAAATCCCCCCCTTAGACCCCTTTAAGACATTTATACCCCTTTGGGGGGGGGGCCCTTAAACCCATTTATACCCCAAAATCCCCCTTTTTGGCCCCATTTTACCTCACTTTTGCCCATTAAAAAGCCGCGTCCGGTCCCTTTAAGCGCTGAGGTAAATGGCGGGCGGGCGGGGTGGGGGGGGGGCGACTGCGCATGCGCGGAGCCGCTCTTGCCCTCAGTGAGGGCGCGCTGCGTGCGTGATGACGCACTTCCGCCCTCAGTGGGCTGCGGCGCATGCGTGAAGGCGGCCATGGAGGCGTCAATGGGGTTCTATGGGGCGGTTATGGGGCCCAAAGGGGCACTTATGGGTCCAAAGGGGCACTTATGGGGCTAGAGGGGCACTTATGGGTCCCAAAGGGCACTTATGGGTCCAAAGGGGCACTTATGGGTCCAAAGGGGCACTTATGGGGCTAGAGGGGCACTTATGGGTCTGAAAGGGGCACTTATGGGTCTGAAAGGGGCACTTATGGGTCCCAAAGGGGCACTTATGGGGCTAGAGGGGCACTTATGGGTCTGAAAGGGGCACTTATGGGTCCCAAAGGGGCACTTATGGGGCTAGAGGGGTACTTATGGGGCCCAAAGGGGCACTTATGGGTCCAAAGGGGCACTTACGGGTCTAAAAGGGGCACTTATGGGTCTGAAAGGGGCACTTATGGGTCCATATGGGTCCATAATGGGTACTTATGGGGCTAGAGGGGCACTTATGGGTCTGAAAGGGGCACTTATGGGTCTAAAAGGGGCACTTATGGGGCTAGAGGGGCACTTATGGGTCCCAAAGGGCACTTATGGGTCTGAAAGGGGCACTTATGGGTCCCAAAGGGGCACTTATGGGTCCAAAGGGGCACTTATGGGTCTGAAAGGGGCACTTATGGGTCCATAATGGGTACTTATGGGGCTAGAGGGGCACTTATGGGTCTGAAAGGGGCACTTATGGGGCTAGAGGGGCACTTATGGGTCCCAAAGGGGCACTTATGGGTCCCAAAAGGGCACTTATGGGGCTTGAGGGACATTTATGGGTCCACAGGGGCACTTATGGGGCTAGAGGGGCACTTATGGGGCTGAAAGGGGCACTTGTGGGTCCCAAAAGGGCACTTATGGGGCTGGAGGGACATTTATGGGTCCAAAGGGGCACTTATGGGGCTAGAGGGGCACTTGTGGGTCCCAAAAGGGCACTTATGGGGCTGGAGGGACATTTATGGGTCCAAAGGGGCACTTATGGGGCTAGAGGGGCACTTATGGGTCCCAAAGGGCACTTATGGGGCTAGAGGGGCACTTATGGGGCTAGACGGGCACTTATGGGTCCCAAAGGGCACTTATGGGGCTAGAGGGGCACTTATGGGTCTGAAAGGGGCACTTATGGGTCTGAAAGTGGCACTTATGGGTCCCAAAGGGGCACTTATGGGTCCAAAGGGGCACTTATAGGTCCCAAAGGGGCGTTTATGGGTCCAAAATGGGCACTTATGGGTCTAACAAAGGCACTTATGGGTCCAAAGAGTCACTTACAGGTCCCAAAGGGGCACTTATGGGTCTAAAAGGGGCACTTATGGGTCTAAAAGGGGCACTTATGGGTCCCAAAGGGGCACTTATGGGGCTAGAGGGGCACTTATGGGTCTAAAAGGGGCACTTATGGGTCCATAATGGGTACTTATGGGGCTGGAGGGGCACTTATGGGTCCATAATGGGTACTTATGGGGCTGGAGGGGCACTTATGGGTCCCAAAAGGATGCTTATGGGTCCCAAGGGTCACTTATGGGTCTAAAAGGGGCACTTATGGGTCTAAAAGGGCACTTATGGGTCCCAAAGGGGCACTTATGGGTCTAAAAGGGACACTTATGGGTCCAAAGGGGTACTTATGGGTCTAAAAAGGGGTGCTTATGGGTCCCAAAGGGCACTTATGGGTCCAAAAAGGGCACTTATGGGTCTAAAAGGGGCACTTATGGGTCTAAAAGGGGCACTTATGGGTCCCAAAGGGGCACTTATGGGTCCCAAAGGGGCACTTATGGGTCTAGAAGGGGCACTTATGGGTCTAAAAGGGGCACTTATGGGTCCCAAAGGGGCACTTATGGGTCCCAAAGGGGCACTTATGGGTCCAAAGGGGCACTTATGGGGCTAGAGGGGCACTTATGGGTCCCAAAGGGCACTTATGGGTCCATAATGGGTACTTATGGGGCTAGAGGGGCACTTATGGGTCCCAAGGGGGCACTTATGGGTCTAAAAGGGGCACTTATGGGTCCAAAAGTGGTGCTTATGGGTCTAAAAAGGGGCACTTATGGGTCCAAAAGTGGGGCTTATGGGTCCCAAAGGGGCACTTATGGGTCCCAGAGGGTCACTTATGGGTCCCAGAGGGTCACTTATGGGTCCCAAAGAGTCACTTATGGGTCCCAAAGGGCCATTTATGGGTCCCCAAGGGGCACTTATGGGTCTAAAAGGCCACTGATGGGTCCCAAAGGGGCCCATAGAGGCCTCAGTCCTCCAGAGCAGACGAGTGGGGCCAGAGCGGTGCTGGGGGGCGGGGCTTGGTCCTCCAAGATGGCCGCCGGCGCAGGAAGTGCTCCAGGTCGATGGCGCGAGCGACGCGGCGGCCGTAGGGGTCGCGCTGCAGCGCCCCCTGCTGGGCGGCTGTGGGGTGGGAGGACTCAAGGGGAGGGAGGGCAAGAAAAGGCCCCAAAACTGGACCAAAACCACCCAAAATCTGCCTTAAAAACATTGATTCCACCTTAAAATGCCCCAATTCCACCTTAAAAGCATCGAGTCCACCTTAAAACGCCCCGATTCCACCTTAAAAGCATCGATTCTGCCTTAAAACGCCCCATTTCCACCTTAAAACCCTCAAATTCCACCTTAAATGTCCCAATTCCACCTTAAAACCCTCAAATTCCACCTTAGATGTCCCATTTCCACCTTAAACCACCCACATTCCACCTTAAAAGCATCGATTCCACCTTAAAATGCCACAATTCCACCTTAAAACCCTCAAGTTCCACCTTAAAATGCCCCGATTCCACCTTGAAAGCATCGATTCCACCTTAAAATGCCCCAATTCCACCTTAAAATGCCCCGATTTCACCTTAAAAGCATCGATTTCACCTTAAAACACCCCAATTCCACCTTAAAATGCCCCAATTCCACCTGAAACCCAATTCCACCTTAAAAGCATCGATTCCACCTGAAAATGCCCCACCTTAAATCACCCCCATTCCACCTTAAATCACCCCAGTTCCACCTTAAAACCCGCAAATTCCACCTTAAATGTCCCAATCCCACCTTAAATCACCCCATTCCACCTCAATCCCCCCAATTCCACCTTAACCCCCCAATTCCACCTTAACACCCCCCATTCCACCTTAAATCACCCCCATTCCATGTTAAATCACCCCAAATTCCACCTTAAATCACCCCCATTCCACCTTAAACCATCCAATTCCACCTTAAAATCCCCAAATTCCACCTTAAACCCCCCAATTCCACCTTAAACCACCACAATTCCACCTTAAACCCCCCAAATTCCACCTTAAAACCCCCAAATTCCACCTTAAACCACACCAATTCCACCTTAAACCACCCCAATTCCACCTTAAAACCCCCAAATTAAAACCCCCAAATTCCACCTTAAACCACCCCAATTCCACCTTAAACCCCCAAATTCCACCTTAAACCCCCCAAATTCCACCTTAAATCACCCCCATTCCACCTTAAACCCCCCAATTCCACCTTAAACCCCCCAAATTCCACCTTAAAACCCCCAAATTCCATCTTAAAACCTCCCAAATTCCACCTTAAACCCTCCCAATTCCACCTTAAATCACCCCCATTCCACCTTAACCCCAATTCCACCTTCAAGCACCCAATTCCACCTTAAAACCCCCCAATTCCACCTTAAACCCCCCCAATTCCACCTTAAATCACCCCCATTCCACCTTAAAATCCCCAATTCCACCTTAAAGCACCCCAAATTCCACCTTAAACCCCCCAAATTCCACCTTAAACCCCCAAATTCCACCTTAAAACCCCCCCAATTCCACCTTAAATCACCCCAATTCCACCTTAAAACCCCCCAATTCCACCTTAAAACCCCCCAAATTCTAACTTAAACCCCCCAATTCCACCTTAAACCACCACAATTCCACCTTAAACCCCCCAAATTCCACCTTAAAACCCCCAAATTCCACCTTAAAACCCCCCCATTCCACCTTAAACCCCCCAATTCCACCTTAAAACCCCCAAATTACACCTTAAACCACCACAATTCCACCTTAAATCACCCCAATTCCACCTTAAAACCCTCCAATTCCACCTTAAACCACCCCAATTCCACCTTAAATCACCCCAAATTCCACCTGAAAACCCCCCAAATTCCACCTTAAACCACCCCAATTCCACCTTAAACCCCCCAAATTCCACCTTAAACCCTCCCAAATTCCACCTTAAAACCCCCCAATTCCACCTTAAAACCCCCCAATTCCACCTTAAAACCCCCAAATTCCACCTTAAACCACCCCAATTCCACCTTAAATCACCCCCATTCCACCTTAAAACCCCCCAATTCAACCTTAAACCCCCAATTCCACCTTAAACCCCCAAATTCCACCTTAACCCCCCCAAGTCCACCTTAAATTACCCAAATTCCACCTTAAACCCCCCCAATTCCACCTTAAAACACCCCCATTTAACCTTAACCCCCCCCATTCCACCTTAAACCCCCAATTCCACCTTAAATCACCCCCATTCCACCTTAAACCCCCCCATTCCACCTTAAATCACCCCCATTCCACCTTAAACACCCCAATTCCACCTTAAAACCCCCCAATTCCACCTTAAATCACCCCAAATTCCACCTTAAACCCCCCAAATTCAATCTTAAAACCCCCAAATTCCACCCTAAATCACCCCCATACCACCTTAAACCCTCCCAAATTCCACCTTAAATCACCCCAATTCCACCTTAAACCCCCCCCAATTCCACCTTAACCCCCCCAATTCCACCTTAAATCACCCCCATTCCACCTTAAACCCCCCAATTCCACCTTAAAACCCCCCCATTCCACCTTAAACCCCCCAATTCCACCTTAAATCACCCCCATTCCACCTTAAGAGCCCCCATTCCACCTTAAGAGCCCCCATTCCACCTTAAGAGCCCCCATTCCACCTTAAGAGCCCTCACCCAGCTCACTGGCGATGACCTCCCGTGTGGGGCCGGAGGCCGAGGCCCACGCGGCCTCGAGGACGCGGCTGCCGCTGCGGTGGCAGGCGAGGGCCGCCCAGTGCCCCTGCAACAGAGCCAGAACAGCCCCGTTCCACCTTAAAACCGCCCCCAAACGGGTTAAAATGCCCCAAAAAGGGCTTCAAACACCCCAATTCCACCTTAAAACGCTCAAATTCCACCTTAAACCATCCCAAAATGGGTTAAAATGCCCAAGTTCCACCTTAAAACACCCCAAATTCCACCTTAAAACACTCCTAAATGGGTTGATGCCCCAATTCCACCTTAAAACACCCCAAATTCCACCTTAAAACACTCCCAAATGGGTTAAAATGCCCCAATTCCACCTTAAAACACCCCAAAATGGGTTAAAATGCCCCAATTCCACCCTAAAACACCCCAAAATGGGTTAAAATGCCCCAATTCCACCTTAAACCACCCCAAAATGGGTTAAAATGCCCCAATTCCACCTTAAAACACCCCAAATTCCACCTTAAACCATCCCAAAATGGGTTAAAATGTCCCAATTCCACCTTAAAAAACCCCAAATTTCACCTTAAAACACTCCCAAATGGGTTAAGATGCCCGTTCCACCTTAAAACGCCCCAAATTCCACCTTAAAACACCCCAAAATGGGTTAAAATGCCCAAATTCCACCTTAAAACACCCCAAATTCCACCTTAAAACACTACCAAATGGGTTAAAATGCCCCAATTCCACCTTAAAACACCCCAAAATGGGTTAAAATGCCCCAATTCCACCTTAAAACACCCCAAATTCCACCTTAAAACACTCCCAAATGCGTTAAGATGCCCCAATTCCACCTTAAAACACCCCAAAATGGGTTAAAATGCCCCAATTCCACCTTAAAACACCCCAAATTCCACCTTAAAACACTCCCACATGGGTTAAAATGCCCAAGTTCCACCTTAAAACACCCCAAAATGGCTTAAAATGCCCCAATTCCACCTTAAAACACCCCAAAATGGGTTAAAATGCCCCAATTCCACCTTAAAACACCCCAAATTCCACCTTAAAACACTCCCAAATGCGTTAAGATGCCCCAATTCCACCTTAGAACACCCCAAAATGGTTTAAAATGCCCGTTCCACCTTAAAACACCCCAAATTCCACCTTAAAACACTCCCAAAAGGGTTAAAATGCCCCAATTTCACCTTAAAACACCCCAAAATGGGTTAAAATGCCCCAATTCCACCTTAAAACACCCCAAAATGGGTTTGGATGTAAAAGGGCCGGTTTTGGGTGTAGAAGGGCCATTTTTGGGTGTAAAAAGCGCCATTTTTGGGTGTAAAAGCGGCGGGTTTGGGTGTAGAAGGCCCGTTTTTGGGTGTAGAAAGGCCGTTTTTGGGTGTAGGTGGCCCGTTTTTGCGTGTAAAAGGGCCGCTTTTGGGGGTAGAAAGGCTGGTTTTGGGTGTAAAAGGGGTGTTTTTGGGTGTAAAAGGGATGGTTTTGGGCGTAGAAGCCCCGTTTTTGGGTGTAAAAGGCCCGTTTTGGGGTGTAAAAGGCCCGTTTTGGGGTGTACAAGGGCCATTTTTGGGTGTAGAAACCCCGTTTTTGGGTGTAAAAGGGCCATTTTTAGGTGTAAAAGGGGCGTTTTTGGGTGTAAAAGGGCCATTTTTGGGTGTAAAAGGGGCGGTTTTGGGTGTAAAAGGGCCATTTTTGGGTGTAAAAGGCCCGTTTTTGGGTGTAAAAGGCCCATTTTTGGGTATAGAAACCCTGTTTTTTGGTGTAAAAGGGCCATTTTTGGGTGTAAAAGGGCGTTTTTGGGTGTAAAAGGGCCATTTTTGGGTGTAGAAGCCCCGTTTTTGGGTGTAAAAGGCCCATTTTTGGGTATAGAAACCCTGTTTTTTGGTGTAAAAGGGCCGTTTTTGGGTGTAAAAGGGGCGGTTTTGGGTGTAAAAGGGCCATTTTTGGGTATAGAAACCTCGGTTTTGGGTGTAAAAGGGGCGTTTTTGGGTGTAAAAGGGGCGTTTTGGGGTGTAAAAGGCCCGTTTTTGGGTATAGAAACCCCATTTTTGGGTGTAAAAGGGCCGTTTTTGGGTATAGAAACCCCGGTTTTGGGTGTAAAAGGGCCGGTTTTGGGTGTAGAAACCCCATTTTTGGGTGTAAAAGGGGCGTTTTTGGGTGTAAAAGGGGCGTTTTTGGGTGTAGAAAGGCTGTTTTTGGGTGTAGAAAGGCCATTTTTGGGTGTGAAAGGGGCATTTCTGGGTGTAAAAGGGCCGTTTTTGGGTGTAAAAGGGGCGTTTTTGGGTGTAAAAGGGCCGGTTTTGGGCGTAGAAGTCCCGTTTTTGGGTGTAGAAAGGCCGTTTTTGGGTATAGAAACCCCGTTTTTGGGTGTAAAAGGGCCATTTTTGGGTATAGAAGCCCCATTTTTGGGTGTAAAAGGGCCGTTTTTGGGTGTAGAAAGGCCGTTTTTGGATGTAGAAACCCCGTTTTTGGGTATAAAAGGGCCATTTTGGGGTATAGAAACCCCGTTTTTGGGTGTAAAAGGGCCGCTTTTGGGTGTAAAAGGGTCGTTTTTGGGTGTAGAAAGGCTGTTTTTGGGTGTAAAAGGGCCGTTTTTGGGTGTAGAAAGGCCGTTTTTGGATGTAGAAACCCCGTTTTGGGGCGTAAAAGGGCCGTTTTTGGGTGTAAAAGGCCCGTTTTTGCGTGTAGAAAGGCCTTTTTTGGTGAAGAAGGGGCGTTTTTGGGTATAGAAACCCTGTTTTGGGGTGTAGAAGCCCCGTTTTTGGGTGTAAAAGGCCCATTTTTGGGTATAGAAACCCCATTTTTGGGTGTAAAAGGGGCGTTTTTGGGTGTAAAAGGGCCATTTTTGGGTGTAGAAGCCCCGTTTTTGGGTGTAAAAGGGGCGTTTTTGGGTGTAAAAGGGGCGTTTTTGGGTGCGTTACCTGAAGGCGCCGCAGGAGGCGCTGTCGGAGGGCTCCGGGCACGCAGGGGGATCCCAGCAGCGCCCCCCAAAGTCGGGGTCCGGGGGGGGCCCGGGCCAGGGCGAGGAGAGCGGGGGGGGGCAGCGCCCGCAGCGCCCCCAGCAGCGGGGCCGGGGCCTGGAAGTGCAGCGTGTGCTGGAGGAGCTGCGAGCCCCCCGGGAGCAGCTGCAATGGGGGGAAAGGGGGGAGAAATGGGGGAAAATGGGGGGAAATGGTTAAAAATGGGGGGAAATTGGTTAAAAATGGGGGGAAATGGGTTAAAAATGGGGGGAAATGGGGGAAATTGGTTAAAAATGGGGGGAATTGGGGGAAATGGGGGGAAATGGGGGAAAAATGGGGGAAAAATGGGGGAAAAATGGGGGAAAAATGGGGGGAAATGGGGGGAAATGGGTTAAAAATGGGGGGAAATGGGGGGAAATGGGTTAAAAATGGGGGGAAATGGGGGGAAATGGGGGGAAAGGGAAAATGGGGGAAAATGAGGGGAAATGGGGGAAAAATGGGGGAAATCAGTTAAAAATGGGGGAAATGGGGGAAATGGGGGAAATGGGGTAGAAATGGGGGGAAATGGGGGAAAATGGGGGGAAATGGGGGGAAAGGGGGTAAAAATGGGTTAAAAATGGGGGAAATGGATTAAAAATGGGGAAAATGGGGGAAAATAGGGGGAATGGGTTAAAAATGGGGGAAATCGGTTAAAAATGGGGGGAAATGGGGGAAAATGGGAAATCGGTTAAAAATGGGGGGAAATGGGGGAAATGGGGGAAAAATGGGGGAAAAATGGGGGAAAAATGGGTTAAAAATGGGGGGAAATGGGGGAAAATGGGGGAAAATGGGGGAAATCGGTTAAAAATGGGGGGAAATGGGGGGAAATGGGTTAAAAATGGGGGGAAATGGGGGAAATGGGGGAAAAATGGGGGGAAATGGGGGAAATTGGTTAAAAATGGGTTAAAAATGGGGGGAAATGGAAATCGGTTTAAAATGGGGGGAAATGGGGGGAAATCGGTTTAAAATGGGGGGAAATGGGGGAAATTGGTTAAAAATGGGGGAAATTGGGGAAAAATGGGGGGAAATGGGGTAAAAATGGGGGAAATGGGTTAAAAATGGGGGAAATGGGTTAAAAATGGGGGAAATGGGTTAAAAATGGGGGGAAATGGGTTAAAAATGGGGGAAATGGGGGAAATTGGTTAAAAATGGGGGGAAATTGGTTAAAAATGGGGGGAAATGGGTTAAAAATGGGGGAAATGGGGTAAAAATGGGAAATCGGTTAAA
>NW_026913505.1:0-10079 GCF_034315485.1 Pezoporus occidentalis | reverse complement strand
TCTAGATATATAGGAAAACACAGTAAACGTAACAAAGTGAGCAAAATAAAGTATGTTCAAGAGCATTCTAATGACCCACAGAGGTTCTCAACCCCAACCCTAACCCTAACCCTAACCCTAACCCTAACCCATTTCTCCCCTGTAACTGTAACAAAGTGAGTGCAACACTATATATATAGATATATAGGAAAACACAGTAAATGTAACAAAGTGAGCAAAATAAAGCATGTTCAAGAGCATTCTAATGACCCACAGAGGTACTCAACCCTAACCCTAACCCTAACCCTAACACTAACCCTAACCCATTTCTCCCCTGTAACTGTAACAAAGTGAGTGTAATACTATATGTATATATATATACAGGAAAACAGAGGAAACGTAACAAAGTGAGCAAAATAAAACATGTTCAAGAGCATTCTAATGACCCACCCGTAAACCTAACCCTACCCCATTTCTCCCCTCTAACTGTAACAAAGCGAGTGTAATACTATATATCTAGATATATAGGAAAACACAGTAAACGTAACAAAGTGAGCAAAATAAAGTATGTTCAAGAGCATTCTAATGACCCACAGAGGTTCTCAACCCCAACCCTAACCCTAACCCTAACCCTAACCCTAACCCATTTCTCCCCTGTAACTGTAACAAAGTGAGTGCAACACTATATATATAGATATATAGGAAAACACAGTAAATGTAACAAAGTGAGCAAAATAAAGCATGTTCAAGAGCATTCTAATGACCCACAGAGGTACTCAACCCTAACCCTAACCCTAACCCTAACACTAACCCTAACCCATTTCTCCCCTGTAACTGTAACAAAGTGAGTGTAATACTATATGTATATATATATACAGGAAAACAGAGGAAACGTAACAAAGTGAGCAAAATAAAACATGTTCAAGAGCATTCTAATGACCCACAGAGGTTCTCAACCCTAACCCTAACCCTAACCCTAACCCTAACCCTAAACCTAACCCTAACCCTAACCCATTTCTCCCCTGTAACTGTAACAAAGTGAGTGTAATACTATATGTATATATATATACAGGAAAACAGAGGAAACGTAACAAAGTGATCAAAATAAAGCATGTTCAAGAGGATTCTAATGACCCACAGAGGTTCTCAACCCTAACCCTAACCCTAACCCTAACCCTAACCCTAACCGTAAACCTAACCCTACCCCATTTCTCCCCTCTAACTGTAACAAAGCGAGTGTAATACTATATATCTAGATATATAGGAAAACACAGTAAACGTAACAAAGTGAGCAAAATAAAGTATGTTCAAGAGCATTCTAATGACCCACAGAGGTTCTCAACCCCAACCCTAACCCTAACCCTAACCCTAACCCTAACCCATTTCTCCCCTGTAACTGTAACAAAGTGAGTGCAACACTATATATATAGATATATAGGAAAACACAGTAAATGTAACAAAGTGAGCAAAATAAAGCATGTTCAAGAGCATTCTAATGACCCACAGAGGTACTCAACCCTAACCCTAACCCTAACCCTAACACTAACCCTAACCCATTTCTCCCCTGTAACTGTAACAAAGTGAGTGTAATACTATATGTATATATATATACAGGAAAACAGAGGAAACGTAACAAAGTGAGCAAAATAAAACATGTTCAAGAGCATTCTAATGACCCACAGAGGTTCTCAACCCTAACCCTAACCCTAACCCTAACCCTAACCCTAAACCTAACCCTAACCCTAACCCATTTCTCCCCTGTAACTGTAACAAAGTGAGTGTAATACTATATGTATATATATATACAGGAAAACAGAGGAAACGTAACAAAGTGATCAAAATAAAGCATGTTCAAGAGGATTCTAATGACCCACAGAGGTTCTCAACCCTAACCCTAACCCTAACCCTAACCCTAACCCTAACCCTAAACCTAACCCTACCCCATTTCTCCCCTCTAACTGTAACAAAGCGAGTGTAATACTATATATCTAGATATATAGGAAAACACAGTAAACGTAACAAAGTGAGCAAAATAAAGTATGTTCAAGAGCATTCTAATGACCCACAGAGGTTCTCAACCCCAACCCTAACCCTAACCCTAACCCTAACCCTAACCCATTTCTCCCCTGTAACTGTAACAAAGTGAGTGCAACACTATATATATAGATATATAGGAAAACACAGTAAATGTAACAAAGTGAGCAAAATAAAGCATGTTCAAGAGCATTCTAATGACCCACAGAGGTACTCAACCCTAACCCTAACCCTAACCCTAACACTAACCCTAACCCATTTCTCCCCTGTAACTGTAACAAAGTGAGTGTAATACTATATGTATATATATATACAGGAAAACAGAGGAAACGTAACAAAGTGAGCAAAATAAAACATGTTCAAGAGCATTCTAATGACCCACAGAGGTTCTCAACCCTAACCCTAACCCTAACCCTAACCCTAACCCTAACCCTAAACCTAACCCTAACCCTAACCCATTTCTCCCCTGTAACTGTAACAAAGTGAGTGTAATACTATATGTATATATATATACAGGAAAACAGAGGAAACGTAACAAAGTGATCAAAATAAAGCATGTTCAAGAGGATTCTAATGACCCACAGAGGTTCTCAACCCTAACCCTAACCCTAACCCTAACCCTAACCCTAACCCTAAACCTAACCCTACCCCATTTCTCCCCTCTAACTGTAACAAAGCGAGTGTAATACTATATATCTAGATATATAGGAAAACACAGTAAACGTAACAAAGTGAGCAAAATAAAGTATGTTCAAGAGCATTCTAATGACCCACAGAGGTTCTCAACCCCAACCCTAACCCTAACCCTAACCCTAACCCTAACCCATTTCTCCCCTGTAACTGTAACAAAGTGAGTGCAACACTATATATATAGATATATAGGAAAACACAGTAAATGTAACAAAGTGAGCAAAATAAAGCATGTTCAAGAGCATTCTAATGACCCACAGAGGTACTCAACCCTAACCCTAACCCTAACCCTAACACTAACCCTAACCCATTTCTCCCCTGTAACTGTAACAAAGTGAGTGTAATACTATATGTATATATATATACAGGAAAACAGAGGAAACGTAACAAAGTGAGCAAAATAAAACATGTTCAAGAGCATTCTAATGACCCACAGAGGTTCTCAACCCTAACCCTAACCCTAACCCTAACCCTAACCCTAACCCTAAACTAACCCTAACCCTAACCCATTTCTCCCCTGTAACTGTAACAAAGTGAGTGTAATACTATATGTATATATATATACAGGAAAACAGAGGAAACGTAACAAAGTGATCAAAATAAAGCATGTTCAAGAGGATTCTAATGACCCACAGAGGTTCTCAACCCTAACCCTAACCCTAACCCTAACCCTAACCCTAACCGTAAACCTAACCCTACCCCATTTCTCCCCTCTAACTGTAACAAAGCGAGTGTAATACTATATATCTAGATATATAGGAAAACACAGTAAACGTAACAAAGTGAGCAAAATAAAGTATGTTCAAGAGCATTCTAATGACCCACAGAGGTTCTCAACCCCAACCCTAACCCTAACCCTAACCCTAACCCTAACCCATTTCTCCCCTGTAACTGTAACAAAGTGAGTGCAACACTATATATATAGATATATAGGAAAACACAGTAAATGTAACAAAGTGAGCAAAATAAAGCATGTTCAAGAGCATTCTAATGACCCACAGAGGTACTCAACCCTAACCCTAACCCTAACCCTAACACTAACCCTAACCCATTTCTCCCCTGTAACTGTAACAAAGTGAGTGTAATACTATATGTATATATATATACAGGAAAACAGAGGAAACGTAACAAAGTGAGCAAAATAAAACATGTTCAAGAGCATTCTAATGACCCACAGAGGTTCTCAACCCTAACCCTAACCCTAACCCTAACCCTAACCCTAAACCTAACCCTAACCCTAACCCATTTCTCCCCTGTAACTGTAACAAAGTGAGTGTAATACTATATGTATATATATATACAGGAAAACAGAGGAAACGTAACAAAGTGATCAAAATAAAGCATGTTCAAGAGGATTCTAATGACCCACAGAGGTTCTCAACCCTAACCCTAACCCTAACCCTAACCCTAACCCTAACCCTAAACCTAACCCTACCCCATTTCTCCCCTCTAACTGTAACAAAGCGAGTGTAATACTATATATCTAGATATATAGGAAAACACAGTAAACGTAACAAAGTGAGCAAAATAAAGTATGTTCAAGAGCATTCTAATGACCCACAGAGGTTCTCAACCCCAACCCTAACCCTAACCCTAACCCATTTCTCCCCTGTAACTGTAACAAAGTGAGTGCAACACTATATATATAGATATATAGGAAAACACAGTAAATGTAACAAAGTGAGCAAAATAAAGCATGTTCAAGAGCATTCTAATGACCCACAGAGGTACTCAACCCTAACCCTAAGCCTAACCCTAACCCTAACACTAACCCTAACCCATTTCTCCCCTGTAACTGTAACAAAGTGAGTGTAATACTATATGTATATATATATACAGGAAAACAGAGGAAACGTAACAAAGTGAGCAAAATAAAACATGTTCAAGAGCATTCTAATGACCCACAGACGTTCTCAACCTTAAAGCATGTTCAAGAGCATTCTAATGACCCACAGAGGTTCTCAACCCTAACCCTAACCCTAACCCTAACCCTAACCCTAACCTAACCCTAACCCATTTCTCCCCTGTAACTGTAACAAAGTGAGTGTAATACTATATATATATATATATAGGAAAACACAGTAAACGTAACAAAGTGAGCAAAATAAAGCATGTTCAAGAGCATTCTAATGACCCACAGAGGTTCTCAACCCTAACCCTAACCCTAACCCTAACCCTAACCCTAACCCTAACCCCTAACCCTTTCTCCCCTGTAACTGTAACAAAGTGAGTGTAATACTATATATATATATATATAGGAAAACACAGTAAACGTAACAAAGTGAGCAAAATAAAGCATGTTCAAGAGCATTCTAATGACCCACAGAGGTTCTCAACCCTAACCCTAACCCTAACCCTAACCCTAACCTAACCCTAACCCTAACCCATTTCTCCCCTGTAACTGTAACAAAGTGAGTGTAATACTATATATATATATATATACAGGAAAACACAGTAAACGTAACAAAGTGAGCAAAATAAAGCATGTTCAAGAGCATTCTAATGACCCACAGAGGTTCTCAACCCTAACCCTAACCCTAACCCTAACCCTAACCCTAACCCATAACCCATTTCTCCCCTGTAACTGTAACAAAGTGAGTGTAATACTATATGTATATATATATACAGGAAAACAGAGGAAACGTAACAAAGTGAGCAAAATAAAGCATGTTCAAGAGCATTCTAATGACCCACAGAGGTTCTCAACCCTAACCCTAACCCTAACCCTAA
This sequence comes from Pezoporus occidentalis, assembly GCF_034315485.1. NCBI lineage: Eukaryota > Metazoa > Chordata > Aves > Psittaciformes > Psittacidae > Pezoporus > Pezoporus occidentalis. The sequence goes on along the minus strand of NW_026913505.1, from coordinate 4,646 downwards.
CCCTAACCCTAACCCTAACCCTAACCCTAACCCATTTCTCCCCTGTAACTGTAACAAAGTGAGTGTAATACTATATATATATATATATAGGAAAACACAGTAAACGTAACAAAGTGAGCAAAATAAAGCATGTTCAAGAGCATTCTAATGACCCACAGAGGTTCTCAACCCTAACCCTAACCCTAACCCTAACCCTAACCCTAACCTAACCCTAACCCATTTCTCCCCTGTAACTGTAACAAAGTGAGTGTAATACTATATATATATATATATAGGAAAACACAGTAAACGTAACAAAGTGAGCAAAATAAAGCATGTTCAAGAGCATTCTAATGACCCACAGAGGTTCTCAACCCTAACAACCCTAACCCTAACCCTAACCCTAACCCTAACCCATTTCTCCCCTGTAACTGTAACAAAGTGAGTGTAATACTATATATATATATATATAGGAAAACACAGTAAACGTAACAAAGTGAGCAAAATAAAGCATGTTCAAGAGCATTCTAATGACCCACAGAGGTTCTCAACCCTAACCCTAACCCTAACCCTAACCCTAACCCTAACCCTAACCCCTAACCCATTTCTCCCCTGTAACTGTAACAAAGTGAGTGTAATACTATATATATATATATATACAGGAAAACAGAGGAAACGTAACAAAGTGAGCAAAATAAAGCATGTTCAAGAGCATTCTAATGACCCACAGAGGTTCTCAACCCTAACCCTAACCCTAACCCTAACCCTAACCCTAACCCTAACCCTAACCCATTTCTCCCCTGTAACTGTAACAAAGTGAGTGTAATACTATATATATATATATATACAGGAAAACAGAGGAAACGTAACAAAGTGAGCAAAATAAAGCATGTTCAAGAGCATTCTAATGACCCACAGAGGTTCTCAACCCTAACCCTAACCCTAACCCTAACCCTAACCCTAACCCCTAACCCTATTTCTCCCCTGTAACTGTAACAAAGTGAGTGTAATACTATATATATATATATATAGGAAAACACAGTAAACGTAACAAAGTGAGCAAAATAAAGCATGTTCAAGAGCATTCTAATGACCCACAGAGGTTCTCAACCCTAACCCTAACCCTAACCCTAACCCTAACCCTAACCCTAACCCATTTCTCCCCTGTAACTGTAACAAAGTGAGTGTAATACTATATATATATATATATAGGAAAACACAGTAAATGTAACAAAGTGAGCAAAATAAAGTATGTTCAAGAGCATTCTAATGACCCACAGAGGTACTCAACCCTAACCCTAACCCTAACCCTAACTAACCCTAACCCATTTCTCCCCTGTAACTGTAACAAAGTGAGTGTAATACTATATATATATATATATACAGGAAAACAGAGGAAACGTAACAAAGTGAGCAAAATAAAGCATGTTCAAGAGCATTCTAATGACCCACAGAGGTTCTCAACCCTAACCCTAACCCTAACCCTAACCCTAACCCTAACCTAACCCTAACCCTAACCCATTTCTCCCCTGTAACTGTAACAAAGTGAGTGTAATACTATATGTATATATATATACAGGAAAACAGAGGAAACGTAACAAAGTGATCAAAATAAAGCATGTTCAAGAGGATTCTAATGACCCACAGAGGTTCTCAACCCTAACCCTAACCCTAACCCTAACCCTAACCCTAACCCTAAACCTAACCCTACCCCATTTCTCCCCTGTAACTGTAACAAAGCGAGTGTAATACTATATATATAGATATATAGGAAAACACAGTAAACGTAACAAAGTGAGCAAAATAAAGTATGTTCAAGAGCATTCTAATGACCCACAGAGGTTCTCAACCCCAACCCTAACCCTAACCCTAACCCTAACCCTAACCCATTTCTCCCCTGTAACTGTAACAAAGTGAGTGCAACACTATATATATAGATATATAGGAAAACACAGTAAATGTAACAAAGTGAGCAAAATAAAGCATGTTCAAGAGCATTCTAATGACCCACAGAGGTACTCAACCCTAACCCTAACCCTAACCCTAACCCTAACCCTAACCCATTTCTCCCCTGTAACTGTAACAAAGTGAGTGTAATACTATATGTATATATATATACAGGAAAACAGAGGAAACGTAACAAAGTGAGCAAAATAAAACATGTTCAAGAGCATTCTAATGACCCACAGAGGTTCTCAACCCTAACCCTAACCCTAACCCTAACCCTAACCCTAAACCTAACCCTAACCCTAACCCATTTCTCCCCTGTAACTGTAACAAAGTGAGTGTAATACTATATGTATATATATATACAGGAAAACAGAGGAAACGTAACAAAGTGATCAAAATAAAGCATGTTCAAGAGGATTCTAATGACCCACAGAGGTTCTCAACCCTAACCCTAACCCTAACCCTAACCCTAACCCTAACCCTAACCTAACCCTACCCCATTTCTCCCCTCTAACTGTAACAAAGCGAGTGTAATACTATATATCTAGATATATAGGAAAACACAGTAAACGTAACAAAGTGAGCAAAATAAAGTATGTTCAAGAGCATTCTAATGACCCACAGAGGTTCTCAACCCCAACCCTAACCCTAACCCTAACCCTAACCCTAACCCATTTCTCCCCTGTAACTGTAACAAAGTGAGTGCAACACTATATATATAGATATATAGGAAAACACAGTAAATGTAACAAAGTGAGCAAAATAAAGCATGTTCAAGAGCATTCTAATGACCCACAGAGGTACTCAACCCTAACCCTAACCCTAACCCTAACCCTAACTAACCCTAACCCATTTCTCCCCTGTAACTGTAACAAAGTGAGTGTAATACTATATGTATATATATATACAGGAAAACAGAGGAAACGTAACAAAGTGAGCAAAATAAAACATGTTCAAGAGCATTCTAATGACCCACAGAGGTTCTCAACCCTAACCCTAACCCTAACCCTAACCCTAACCCTAAACCTAACCCTAACCCTAACCCATTTCTCCCCTGTAACTGTAACAAAGTGAGTGTAATACTATATGTATATATATATACAGGAAAACAGAGGAAACGTAACAAAGTGATCAAAATAAAGCATGTTCAAGAGGATTCTAATGACCCACAGAGGTTCTCAACCCTAACCCTAACCCTAACCCTAACCCTAACCCTAACCGTAAACCTAACCCTACCCCATTTCTCCCCTCTAACTGTAACAAAGCGAGTGTAATACTATATATCTAGATATATAGGAAAACACAGTAAACGTAACAAAGTGAGCAAAATAAAGTATGTTCAAGAGCATTCTAATGACCCACAGAGGTTCTCAACCCCAACCCTAACCCTAACCCTAACCCTAACCCTAACCCATTTCTCCCCTGTAACTGTAACAAAGTGAGTGCAACACTATATATATAGATATATAGGAAAACACAGTAAATGTAACAAAGTGAGCAAAATAAAGCATGTTCAAGAGCATTCTAATGACCCACAGAGGTACTCAACCCTAACCCTAACCCTAACCCTAACCCTAACACTAACCCTAACCCATTTCTCCCCTGTAACTGTAACAAAGTGAGTGTAATACTATATGTATATATATATACAGGAAAACAGAGGAAACGTAACAAAGTGAGCAAAATAAAACATGTTCAAGAGCATTCTAATGACCCACAGAGGTTCTCAACCCTAACCCTAACCCTAACCCTAACCCTAACCCTAAACCTAACCCTAACCCTAACCCATTTCTCCCCTGTAACTGTAACAAAGTGAGTGTAATACTATATGTATATATATATACAGGAAAACAGAGGAAACGTAACAAAGTGATCAAAATAAAGCATGTTCAAGAGGATTCTAATGACCCACAGAGGTTCTCAACCCTAACCCTAACCCTAACCCTAACCCTAACCCTAACCGTAAACCTAACCCTACCCCATTTCTCCCCTCTAACTGTAACAAAGCGAGTGTAATACTATATATCTAGATATATAGGAAAACACAGTAAACGTAACAAAGTGAGCAAAATAAAGTATGTTCAAGAGCATTCTAATGACCCACAGAGGTTCTCAACCCCAACCCTAACCCTAACCCTAACCCTAACCCTAACCCATTTCTCCCCTGTAACTGTAACAAAGTGAGTGCAACACTATATATATAGATATATAGGAAAACACAGTAAATGTAACAAAGTGAGCAAAATAAAGCATGTTCAAGAGCATTCTAATGACCCACAGAGGTACTCAACCCTAACCCTAACCCTAACCCTAACACTAACCCCTAACCCTAACCCATTTCTCCCCTGTAACTGTAACAAAGTGAGTGTAATACTATATGTATATATATATACAGGAAAACAGAGGAAACGTAACAAAGTGAGCAAAATAAAACATGTTCAAGAGCATTCTAATGACCCACAGAGGTTCTCAACCCTAACCCTAACCCTAACCCTAACCCTAACCCTAACCCTAACCCTAACCCTAACCCATTTCTCCCCTGTAACTGTAACAAAGTGAGTGTAATACTATATGTATATATATATACAGGAAAACAGAGGAAACGTAACAAAGTGATCAAAATAAAGCATGTTCAAGAGGATTCTAATGACCCACAGAGGTTCTCAACCCTAACCCTAACCCTAACCCTAACCCTAACCCTAACCGTAAACCTAACC
>NW_026913502.1:0-11382 GCF_034315485.1 Pezoporus occidentalis | reverse complement strand
GGAATGGGGGGGGTTAAGGGGGTGAGGAGGTATAAGGGGGGGGGAGAGGGGGTAGAATGGGGTGAAAATGGGGGTAACAGGGTGAAATCGGGGTAAATGGGGTGAAAATGGGGATAAATGGGGTGAAAATGGGGGGAACGGGGTGAAATCGGGGTAAATGGGGTGAAAATGGGGATAAATGGGGTGAAAATGGGGTGAAAATGGGGGAATGAAATGAAAATGGGGTAAATGGGGTGTAAAGAGGAGAATAGGTGAAATTGGGGTAAATGAGGCAAAAATGGGGGTAAATAAGGGTGAAAATGGGGCAAATGGGGTGAAAATGGCGGGGAATGGGGTGAAAATGTGGGGAGTGGGGTGAAAATGGGGTAAATGGGGTGAAAATGGGAATGGAATGAAAATGGGGGTAAATAGGGTGAAAATGGGGGTGAATGGGGTAAAAATGGGGGTGAATGGGGTGAAAATGGGGGGAGGTGGAGTGGAAATAGGGGGAAATGGGGGCGAATGGGGGAAAATGGGGAAAATTTGGGGAAAATGGGGATAAATGTGGTGAAAATGGGTTAAATGGGGGGAAAATGGGGTAAATGTTGTGAAAATGGGGGTGAATGGGGTGAAAATGGTGGAAATGGGGGGGAAATGGGGATAAATGGGGTGAAAATGGGGATAAATGGGGTGAAAATGGGGATAAATGGGGTGAAAATGGGGGTGAATGGGGTGAAAATGGGGGTGAATGGGGTGAAAATGGGGGTGAATGGGGTGCAAAAGGGGTTAAAGGGTGCTGGGGGGGGCAGGATGAGGGTGGGGCCGGGGCAGCGCTGCCAAGGGTGACTCAATGGGCGCTGCCAACGGGGGGGGGAATGTGCCAAAACATCCGGAAATAGCCCCAAAACCGCCTCAAAACAGCCCTAAACCAGCCCAAAACTGCCCTAAACCAGCCCAAAACTGCCCTAAACCACCCCAAAACTGCCCTAAACTGCCCTAAACCAGCCCAAAACTGCCCTAAACCTCCCCAAAACAGCCCAAAACTGCCCTAAACCAGCCCAAAACTGCCCTAAACCAGCCCAAAACTGCCCTAAACCACCCCAAAACAGCCCTAAACAAGCCCAAAACTGCCCTAAACCACCCCAAAACAGCCCTAAACCACCCCAAAACTGCCCTAAACCAGTCCAAAACTGCCCTAAACCAGCCCAAAACTGCCCTAAACCACCCCAAAACTGCCCTAAACCAGCCCAAAACAGCCCTAAACCACCCCAAACCAGCCCTAAACCCCCCCAAAACAGCCCTAAACCACCGAAAAGAGCCCTAAACCAGCCCAAAACTGCCCTAAACTAGCCCAAACCAGCCCTAAACCAGCCCAAAACTGCCCTAAACCAGCCCAAACCAGCCCTAAACCAGCCCAAAACAGCCCTAAACCAGCCCAAAACTGCCCTAAACCAGCCCAAAACTGCCCTAAACCACCCCAAAACTGCCCTAAACCAGCCCAAAACTGCCCTAAACCAGCCCAAAACTGCCCTAAACCAGCCCTAAAACTGCCCTAAAGCAGCCCAAAACTGCCCTAAACCAGCCCAAAACTGCCCTAAACAAGCCCAGAACCCTTAAAACTGCCTGAAACCACCCCAAAACAGCCCTAAAACTGCCCTAAACCACCCCAAAACACCCTAAACCCCTTCAAAACAGCCTAAAACATCCTGAAACAGCTCCAAAACAGCCCCAAAACACACCAAAAACCTTCCAAAACAGCCCTAAAACACCCAAACCCGCCCCAAAACACTTAAAACAGCCCCAAAACACCCTAACCCCCTCCAAAGCAGCCTAAAACCAGCCCTAAAACACTCTAAAACTGCCCCAAACCACACAAATCTGCCCCAAAACAGCCCTAAAACCCCCTAAACCAGCTCCCAAACAGCCCTAAAACATCCAAAACCACCCCAAAACAGCCCTGAATTACCCCAAAACAGCCCCAAAACAGCCCTAAAATATCCTAAATGAGCCCCAAACCAGCCCTAAAACATCCTAAATGAGCCCCAAACCAGCCCTAAAACATCCAAAACCACCCCAAAACAGCCCTAAAACATCGAAAACCGCCCCAAAAGAGCCCTAAAATACCCTAAACCAGCCCCAAAAGAGCCCTAAAACCCCCTAAAACCGCCCCAAAAGAGCCCTAAAACCCCCTAAAACAGCCCCAAAACAGCCCTAAAACCCCCTAAAACAGCCCCAAAAGAACCCTAAAACAGCCCCAAAAGAGCAATAAAACCCCCTAAAACAGCCCCAAAAGAGCCCCAAAACCCCCTAAAACAGCCCCAAAACAGCCCTAAAACCCCCTAAAACAGCCCCAAAAGAGCCCTAAAACCCCCTAAAACCTCCCCAAAAGAGCCCTAAAACCCCCTAAACCAGCCCCAAAGGAGCCCTAAAACCCCCTAAACCAGCCCCAAAAGAGCCCTAAAACCCCCTAAACCAGCCCCAAAAGAGCCCTAAAACCCCCTAAAACAGCCCCAAAAGAGCCCTAGAACCCCCTAAAACCGCCCCAAAAGAGCCCTAAAACCCCCTAAACAGCGCCAAAAGAGCAATAAAACCCCCTAAAACAGACCCAAAAGAGCCCTAAAACCCCCTAAACCAGTCCCAAAAGAGCCCTAAAAACCCCTAAACCAGCCCCAAACCAGCCCTAGAACCCCCTAAAATAGCCCCAAACACGCCCTAAAACCCCCTAAACCAGCCCCAAAAGAGCCCTAAAACCCCCTAAACCAGCCCCAAAAGAGCCCTAAAACCCCCTAAACCAGCCCCAAAAGAGCCCTAAAAACGCCTAAAACCGCCCCAAAAGAGCCCTAAAACCCCCTAAAACAGCCCCAAAAGAGCCCAAAAACCCCCTAAACCAGCCCCAAAAGAGCCCTAAAACCCCCTAAACCAGCCCCAAACCAGCCCTAGAACCCCCGATCCCCCCCCAACCAGCCCCAACCCCCCCATTCCAGGCTGGAAGGCGATGGGAAAGGGGGGGGAACCGCATTGGGTCAAGTTGGGGGGCAGGGGACGGGCTCGGGAATCGCGGCATTCCCTATTTTGGTGCTTTATCCAGGAGCTCCCGTTGGGGGGGGGAATGGGGGGGAATGGGGGGAGGGAATGGGAATGGGGGGAGGGAATGGGGAGGGGAATGGGGAGGGAATGGGGAGGGGAATGGGGGGGGAATGGGGAGGGGAATGGGGAGGGGAATGGGGGGGGAATGGGGAGGGAATGGGGAGGGAATGGGGAGGGGAATGGGGAGGGAATGGGGGGGGAAATGGGGAGGGAATGGGGGGGAATGGGGAGGGGAATGGGGGGGGAATGGGGAGGGAATGGGGGGGGAATGGGGCGGGAATAGCGAAGGAATTGGGAGGGGAATGGGGAGGGAATGGGGCGGGAATAGCGAAGGAATTGGGAGGGGAATGGAGGGGAATGGGGGGGCAATGGGGAGGGGAATGGGGTGGGAATGGGGAGGGAATGGGGAGGGGAATGGGGTGGGAATGGGGGGGGAATGGGGCGGGAATAGCGAAGGAATTGGGAGGGGAATGGGGAGGGAATGGGGCGGGAATGGGGAGGGAATGGGGCGGGCATAGCGGAGGAATTGGGAGGGGAATGGTGGGGAATAGGAAAGGGAATGGGGAGGGAATTGGAAGGGAATGGGGAGGGAAGGAGAGGAGAATAGGGCAGGAATAAGGGAGTGGGAGGGAATGAGGATGGAATGGGCTGGGAATTGGGAGGGAATGGGGGGATAATGGGGAGGGAACAAGGGAAAATGGGGCAGGAGTGGGGGGAAATGTGGGGGGAATGGGGAGGGAACAGGGAATACGGAGGGAATGAGGGGAGAATGGGGCAGGGATGGGGAAGGACCGGAGGGCGAATGGGGAGAGAACGTCCCATTCTCATCCCTTTGCTCCCCACCCGCACACATCCCCTTCCCCTTCCCATCCCATTCCCATTCCCCTCCCCCTTCCCATTCCCCTTCCCCTCCCCTTTCCCCTCCCATTCCCCTTCTCCTTGCCCTTCCCATTCCATTCCCATCCCCTTTCCCATTCCCCTCCCCATTCCCCTTCCCATTCCCATTCCAATTCCTGTTCCCCTGCCCCTCCCCATTCCCATTCCATTCCCATTCCCACTCCCATCCCCTTCCCATTCCCCTTCCCCTTCCCATTCCATTCCCATTCCCATCCCCTTCCCCTTCACATTCCCTTCCCCTTCCCATTCCCCTTCCCCTTCCCATTCCATTCCCATTCCCATCCCCTTCCCATTCCCCTTCCCATCCCCATCCCCATCCCCTTCCCCTTCCCCTTCCCATCCCCTTCCCCTTCCCGTTCCCCTTCCCTCCTCAGGCTACGACTTCCCGGCCGTGCTGCAGTGGTTCGCGGAGCGTGTGGACCTCATCATCCTCCTCTTCGACGCCCACAAGCTGGAAATCTCGGACGAGTTCTCGGAAGCCATCCGAGCCCTCAAGGGCAACGAGGACAAGATCCGCGTGGTCCTCAACAAGGCCGACACGGTGGAGACCCAGCAGCTCATGCGCGTCTATGGGGCCCTGCTGTGGTCCTTGGGGAAGGTCTTTAACACGCCGGAAGTGCTGAGGGTTTTCATCGGCTCCTTCTGGTCGGAGCCGTTGCTCATCGCCGACAACCGGCGGCTCTTTGAGCTCGAGGAACAGGATCTGTTCCAGGAGATCCAGAGCCTGCCCCGCAACGCCGCGCTGCGCAAGCTCAACGACCTGGTCAAGAGAGCGCGGCTCGTCAGGGTGAGCCGTCAATGGGGTCAAGGGGATGGGGGGGGTATGGACAGGGGGCAATGGGATGGGTTGGGTATGGACATGGGTCAATGGGGTCAATGGGATGGGTTGGGTATGGACATGGGTCAATGGGATGGGTTGGGTATGGATAGAGGTCAATGGGATGGGTTGGGTATGGACATGGGGCAGTGGGGTCAATGGGATGGGTTGGGTATGGATAGAGGTCAATGGGATGGGCTGGGTATGGACATGGGGCAGTGGGGTCAATGGGATGGGTTGGGTATGGATAGGGGTCAACGGGATGGGTTGGAAATGGATAGGGGTCAATGGGATGGGTTGGAACTGGACATGGGGCAGTGGGGTCAATGGGATGGGTTGCGTATGGATAGGGGTCAACGGGATGGGTTGGAAATGGATAGAGGTCAATGGGATGGGTTGGGTATGGACAGGGGTCAACGGGATGGGTTGGAAATGGATAGAGGTCAATGAGATGGGTTGGGTATGGACATGGAGCAATGGGGTCAATGGGATGGGTTGGGTATGGATAGGGGTCAATGGGATGGGTTGGGTATGGATAGGGGTCAACAGGATGGGTTGGAAATGGATAGGGGTCAATGGGGTGGGTTGGAAATGGATAGGGGTCAATGGGATGGGTTGGGTATGGACATGGGTCAATGGGATGGTTGGATATAGACATAGGTCAATGGGATCAATGGGATGGGTTGGAAATGGATAGGGGCCAATGGGGTCAATGGGATAGGTTGGGTATATATATGGGTCGATGGGATTGGATAGATGGGATGAGGTTGGGATGAGATGGGATGGGATGGGATGAGGTTGGGATGGGATGAATGGGATGGGATGAGGTTGGGATGGTATGGGATGGGATGAGGTTGGGATGTGATGGATGGGATGAGGTCGGGATGGTATGGATGGGATGAGGTTGGGATGGGATGGAATGGGATGGGATGAGGTTGGGATGGTATGGGATGGGATGAGGTTGGGATGTGATGGATGGGATGAGGTCGGGATGGGATGGATGGGATGAGGTCGGGATGGGATGGGATGAGGTCGGGATGGGATGGATGGGATGAGGTTGGGATGGGATGAGGTCGGGATGGTATGGATGGGATGAGGTCGGGATGGGATGGGATGGGATGAGGTTGGGATGTGATGGATGGGATGAGGTCGGGATGGTATGGATGGGATGAGGTTGGGATGGGATGGGATGGGATGAGGTCAGGATGTGATGGATGGGATGAGGTCGGGATGGAATGGGATGGGATGAGGTCGGGATGTGATGGATGGGATGAGGTTGGGATGGGATGAAGTTGGGATGGGATGGATGGGATGAGGTCGGGATGTGATGGATGGGATGAGGTTGGGATGGGATGAAGTTGGGATGGGATGGATGGGATGAGGTCGGGATGGGATGGATGGGATGAGGTTGGGATGGGATGAGGTCGGGATGGGATAGATGGGATGGATGGGATGGGATGAGGTTGGGATGGGATGGATGGGATGAGGTCGGGATGTGATGGATAGGATGAGGTCGGGATGGGATGGATGGGATGAGGTTGGGATGGGATGGATGGGATGAGGTCGGGATGTGATGGATGGGATGAGGTTGGGATGGTATGGATGGTCCATCCGGAACCATTCCCGGTGTTCCGCCATTCCCAGGTCCACGCTCACATCCTGGCCCGGCTGCGGAAGGAGATGCCCTCGGTGTTCGGGAAGGAGGCCAAGAAGAAGCAGCTCATTTCCCAACTCCCGCTGCTCTTCGCCCGCATCCAGCTGGAGCACCACATCCCGGCGGGAGACTTCCCCGACTGCGCCCGCATGCAGGTGAGCGATCGCGATGGACCCTGCCCGTCGCGATCCCTCGGGATCCGTTGGGATGCGCCTTTGGGATACGGAACCTCGCGGCAGGACCTCCTGCCCAGGCCATTGCGCTTCCAACCCCGATTCCCCGCTCTCCAGTGGGATCCCGGCCCCGATTCCTTGCTCTCTGTTGTGATATTATGCACTATCGTGATATTCCCTGCTCTCCGTCGGGATCCTGACCCCTGTTCCCCACTCTCCACTGAGATCCCAACCTCAATTCCCCTCTCTCTGTCGCGATATCGCCCTCTCTCCACCAGGATCCCAACCCCAATTCCCCGCTCTCTCGCGATATCCCCACTCTCTGTGGGGATCCCGACCCCAATTCCATGCTCTCTATTGGGATATTCCTTCTCTCCACTGGGATCCTGACCTCAGTTCCCCACTCTATCACGATATTCCCCACTCTCTCTCGATATTCCCAGCTCTATCTCGGTATTCCCACTCTCCACCAGGATCCTGACCCCAGTTCCCTGCTCTATCGTGATATTCCCTGCTCTAATGCAATATTCCCCACTGTCCATTGTGATATTCCAGCCTTCTATCGCGATATTGCCTGCTCTATCACAATATTCCCTGCTCTCTATCGCAATATCCTTCTCTCCAGTGGGATCCTCACCCCAACTCCCCTCTCTCTCGCGATATCCCGTGTTCTCTATCGCGATATTCCCGCTCTCCATCAGGATCCCTACCCCAACTCCCCACTCTCTCGCAATATCCCCTGTTCTCTGTCACGATATTCCCGCTCTCCACTGGGATCCCGACCCCAATTCCCTGCTCTATCGCGCTATCCCCGCCTTCTGGCACTATCCCTACTCTCTATCGCGCTATCCCCGGTCTCTATTGCGATATCCCGTTCTCTCTTGTGCTATCCCAGCTCTCTATCACGAAATCCCCTGTTCTCTCTTGTGCTATCCCAGCTCTCTATCGTGATATCCCCACTCTCTATCTCGATATCCCCGCTCTCTATCGCGATATCCCCTCCCATATCGCGATATCCCCTCCCCTATCGTGATATATTCCCCATATCGCGATATCCCCTCCCATATTGTGCTCTCTCTGCTCTCTCTCACGATATCCTCTCCCATATCGCGCTCTCTCTGTCTCTCTCGCGATATCCCCTCCCATATCGCTCTCTCTCTGCTCTCTCTCACGATATCCTCTCCCCTATCGCGCTCTCTCTGCTCTCTCTCACGATATCCTCTCCCATATCGCGCTCTCCCTGCTCTCTCTTGCGATATCCTCTCCCCTATCGCGCTCTCTCTGCTCTCTCGCGATATCCCCTCCCCTATCACGATATATTCCCCCGTATCGCGATATCCCCTCCCATATCGTGCTCTCTCTGCTCTCTCTCGCGATATCCCCTCCCATATCGCGCTCTCTCTGCTTTCTCTCACGATATCCCCTCCCATATTGTGCTCTCTCTCGCGATATCCCCTCCCATATCGCGCTCTCTCTGCTCTCTCTCGCGATATCCCCTCCCATATCGCGCTCTCCCTGCTCTCTCTCACGATATCCTCTCCCATATCGCGCTCTCCCTGCTCTCTCTCGCGATATCCCCTCCCCTATCACGATATATTCCCCCGTATCGCGATATCCCCTCCCCTATCGCGCTCTCCCTGCTCTCTCTTGCGATATCCCCTCCCCTATCACGCTCTCTCTGCTCTCTCTCGCGATATCCCCTCCCCCATCGCGATATATTCCCCCTATCGCGATATCCCCTCCCATATCGCGCTCTCCCTGCTCTCTCTCGCGATATCCCCTCCCCTATCGCACTCTCTCTGCTCTCTCTCACGATATCCCCTCCCATATCGTGCTCTCTCTGCTCTCTCTTGCGATATCCCCTCCCCATCACGATATATTCCCCCGTATCGCGATATCCCCTCCCATATCGCGCTCTCCCTGCTCTCTCTCGCGATATCCCCTCCCATATTGTGCTCTCTCTGCTCTCTCTCGCGATATCCCCTCCCCCATTGCGATATATTCCCCCTATCGCGATATCCCCTCCCCTATCGCGCTCTCTCTCATGATATCCTCTCCCCTATCGCGCTCTCTCTGCTCTCTCTCGCGATATCCCCTCCCATATCGCGCTCTCCCTGCTCTCTCTCGCGATATCCCCTCCCATATCGCGATATCCCCTCCCGTATCGCGCAGGAGCTGCTCCTGGTCCACGACTTCTCCCGCTTCCCGGCGCTGAAGCCGCGGGTGCTGGAGGCCCTGGACGAGCTCCTGACGTCCGACATCGCGGCGCTGATGCCGCTGCTGCGCCGGGAGGAGCTGGAGGCGCCCGAGGGCAGCGGCGCGGTGCAGGGGGGCGCGTTCGACGGCGCCCGTCAGGGCCCGTTCAGCGGCGAGGGCGAGGATGAGGAGGGCGAGGAGGAGGAGGGCGGCGAATGGGCAGTGCTGAAGGACAAGGCCAAGTACGACGAGATCTTCTACGGGCTGGCCCCGACGGGGGGCAAGCTCAGCGGGCGGCGCGCCAAGGGCTGGATGGTGACCAGCAACCTGCCCAGCTCCGTGCTGGGCCGCATCTGGAAGCTCAGCGACGTGGACCGCGACGGGATGCTCGACGACGAGGAGTTCGCCTTGGCCGGGCACCTCATCGGCGCCAAGCTGGAAGGGAGGGGGCTCCCCGCAGACCTCCCCCCGCGCCTCGTGCCGCCGTCCAAGCGCAGGCACAAGGGGTCGGCGGAGTGAAAGGGGGGGGGTGTGGGGGTGGTGATGGGGGCAGGATGGAGGGGACGGCGAGGGAACAGCGGGAAATGGAGCCAAGAGGAGCGCTGGAAGAAACACCCAAAAGCAGCGTGAAAACAGCACCAAAATCGCGCGAAATGGACCCAAAAAGCAGCCTGAAAATAGCACTAAAATAGCGTAAAATGGATGCAAAAGTAGCACTGAAAATAACACCAAAATGGCGCAAAATGGACCCAAAAGCAGCGTGAAAACAGCACCAAAATAGTGCGAAATCACCCCCAAAAGCAGCGTGGAAACAGCACTAAAATAGTGCGAAATGGACCCAAAAGCAGAGTGAAAATAGCACCAAAATGGCGGAAAATGGACCCAAAAGCAGCACTGAAAATAACACCAAAACAGCACGAAATGGACCCAAAAGCAGCACTGAAAATAGCACCAAAATAGCGCAAAATGGACCCAAAAAGCAGCGTGAAAATAGCACTAAAATAGCGCGAAATGGACCCAAAGGCGGAGTGGAAATAGCCCCCAAAAGCAGCATGAAAACAGCACCAAAATAGCGCGAAATGGACCCAAAACAGCCTGAAAATAACACCAAAATAGCGCGAAATGGACCCAAAATCAGCACTGAAAATAACACCAAAATGGCACGAAATGGACCCAAAAGCAGCACTGAAAATAGCACTAAAATAGCGCAAAATGGACCCAAAAAGCAGTGTGAAAATAGCACTAAAATAGCGTGAAATGGACCCAAAGGCGGAGTGGAAATAGCCCCCAAAAGCAGCGTGAAAACAGCACCAAAATAGCGCGAAATGGACCCAAAAAGCAGTGTGAAAATAGCACTAAAACAGCGCGAAATGGACCCAAAGGCGGAGTGGAAATAGCCCCCAAAAGCAGCATGAAAACAGCACCAAAATAGCGCGAAATGGACCCAAAAAGCAGCGTGAAAATAGCACTAAAATAGCGCAAAATGGACCCAAAAGCAGCGTGAAAATAGCACCAAAATAGCGCGAAATCGCCCCCAAAAGCAGCGTGGAAACAGCACTAAAATAGTGCGAAATGGACCTAAAAGCAGCGTGAAAACAGCACTAAAATAGCGCAAAATGGACCCAAAAAGCAGTGTGAAAATAGCACTAAAATAGCGCGAAATGGACCCAAAAAGCAGCGTGAAAATAGCACTAAAATAGCGCGAAATGGACCCAAAAGCAGCACTGAAAATAACACTAAAATAGCGCAAAATGGACCCAAAAAGCAGCGTGAAAATAGCACTAAAATAGCATGAAATGGACCCAAAAGGTGAGCGGAAATAGCGCGATGTAACCCCGAAACTAGCGCTAAAATAGCCACCAAAGCAGCGTGAAAATAGCACCAAAATAGTGTGAAATGGACCCAAAAAGCAGCGTGAAAATAGCACTAAAATAGTGCAAAATGAACCCAAAAGCGGCGCTAAATGAGCCTCCAAAGCAGCGTGAAACCAGCACCAAAATGGCGTGAAATGAACCCAAAAGCAGCGCAAAATAAGCACAGAATAGCCCCAAAAGCGGCGTGAAAATAGTACAAAACCAGCACGAAATGGACCCAAAAGCAGCGTGAAAATAGCACCAAAATAGCGCAAAATGGACCCAAAAGCAGCGCAAAGTAAGCACAGAATAGCCCCAAAACCAGCGCTGAAAATAGCACAAAAATGGGTCAAAATAGCACTAAAACCAGCAGAAAACGGACCTGAAATAGCGCAAAATAGCCCCAAAAGCAGCGCTAAAAGTCGCAGAAAATAACGGCTAAAACAGCGCAAAACAGCCCCAAAAGGAGCATGGAAATAGCCCTGAAATAGCCCAGAATAGCCCCAAAAGCAGTGCGAAAATAGCCCTAAAATAGCCCAGAATACCCCAAAACCAGCATGAGAATAGCCCCGAAACAGGGCAAAATCGCCCCAAAAAATAGCCTTAAAATGCCCTAAATAGCCCCAAAACCGAGCTCTACACCCCCCCAAAATAACCCCCCAAATACCCCCAAACCCAGCCCGAAAACCACCCCAAACCCACCCAAATCACCCCAAAATCTCCCCC
>NW_026913501.1:5000-6426 GCF_034315485.1 Pezoporus occidentalis | reverse complement strand
GTTTACGGTTATGGTTAGGGTTAGGGTTGAGAACCTCTGTGGGTCATTAGAATCCTCTTGAACATGCTTTATTTTCATCACTTTGTTACGTTTCCTCTGTTTTCCTGTATATATATATACATATAGTATTACACTCACTTTGTTACAGTTACAGGGGAGAAATGGGTTAGGGTTAGGGTTAGGGTTCGGGTTAGGGTTGAGAACCTCTGTGGGTCATTAGAATGCTCTTGAACATGTTTTATTTTTGCTCACTTTGTTACCTTTCCTCTGTTTTCCTGTATATATATATACATATAGTATTACACTCACTTTGTTACAGTTACAGGGGAGAAATGGGTTAGGGTTAGTGTTAGGGTTAGGGTTAGGGTTGAGTACCTCTGTGGGTCATTAGAATGCTCTTGAACATGCTTTATTTTGCTCACTTTGTTACATTTACTGTGTTTTCCTATATATCTATATATATAGTGTTGCACTCACTTTGTTACAGTTACAGGGGAGAAATGGGTTAGGGTTAGGGTTAGGGTTAGGGTTGGGGTTGAGAACCTCTGTGGGTCATTAGAATGCTCTTGAACATACTTTATTTTGCTCACTTTGTTTCCTATATATCTAGATATATAGTATTACACTCGCTTTGTTACAGTTAGAGGGGAGAAATGGGGTAGGGTTAGGTTTACGGTTAGGGTTAGGGTTAGGGTTAGGGTTGAGAACCTCTGTGGGTCATTAGAATCCTCTTGAACATGCTTTATTTTGATCACTTTGTTACGTTTCCTCTGTTTTCCTGTATATATATATACATATAGTATTACACTCACTTTGTTACAGTTACAGGGGAGAAATGGGTTAGGGTTAGGGTTAGGGTTAGGGTTAGGGTTAGGGTTAGGGTTAGGGTTGAGGGTTCAACCTCTGTGGGTCATTAGAATGCTCTTGAACATGTTTTATTTTGCTCACTTTGTTACGTTTCCTCTGTTTTCCTATATATATATACATATAGTATTACACTCACTTTGTTACAGTTACAGGGGAGAAATGGGTTAGGGTTAGTGTTAGGGTTAGGGTTAGGGTTAGGGTTGAGTACCTCTGTGGGTTATTAGAATGCTCTTGAACATGCTTTATTTTGCTCACTTTGTTACATTTACTGTGTTTTCCTATATATATATATATATAGTATTACACTCACTTTGTTACAGTTACAGGGGAGAAATGGGTTAGGGTTAGGGTTAGGGTTAGGGTTAGGGTTAGGGTTAGGGTTGAGAACCTCTGTGGGTCATTAGAATGCTCTTGAACATGCTTTATTTTGCTCACTTTGTTACGTTTACTGTGTTTTCCTATATATATATATATATAGTATTACACTCACTTTGTTACAGTTACAGGGGAGAAATGGGTTAGGGTTAGGGTTAGGGTTAGGGTTAGGGTTAGGGTTAGG
>NW_026913500.1:7500-10000 GCF_034315485.1 Pezoporus occidentalis | reverse complement strand
GGTTAGGGTTAGGGTTGTGAACCTCTGTGGGTCATTAGAATGCTCTTGAACATGTTTTATTTTGCTCACTTTGTTACGTTTCCTCTGTTTTCCTGTATATATATACATATAGTATTACACTCACTTTGTTACAGTTACAGGGGAGAAATGGGTTAGGGTTAGTGTTAGTGTTAGTGTTAGGGTTAGGGTTAGGGTTAGGGTTGAGTACCTCTGTGGGTCATTAGAATGCTCTTGAACATGCTTTATTTTGCTCACTTTGTTACATTTACTGTGTTTTCCTATATATCTATATATATAGTATTACACTCACTTTGTTACAGTTACAGGGGAGAAATGGGGTAGGGTTAGGTTTAGGGTTAGGGTTAGGGTTAGGGTTGGGGTTGAGAACCTCTGTGGGTCATTAGAATGCTCTTGAACATACTTTATTTTGATCACTTTGTTACGTTTCCTCTGTTTTCCTGTATATATATATACATATAGTATATATATATATATATTTGTTACAGTTATAGGGGAGAAATGAAGGTTAGGGTTAGGTTTACGGGTTAGGGTTAGGGTTAGGGTTAGGGTTAGGGTTAGAGACCTCTGTGGGTCATTAGAATCTCTTGAACATGCTTTATTTTGCTCACTTTGTTACGTTTCCTCTGTTTTCCTGTATATATATATACATATAGTATTACACTCACTTTGTTACAGTTACAGGGGAGAAATGGGTTAGGGTTAGGGTTAGGTTTAGGTTTAGGGTTAGGGTTAGGGTTAGGGTTGAGAACCTCTGTGGGTCATTAGAATGCTCTTGAACATGTTTTATTTTGCTCACTTTGTTACGTTTACTCTGTTTTCCTATATATATATATATATAGTATTACACTCACTTTGTTACAGTTACAGGGGAGAAATGGGTTAGGGTTAGGGTTAGGGTTAGGGTTAGGGTTAGGGTTAGGGTTGAGGCACCTCTGTGGGTCATTAGAATGCTCTTGAACATGCTTTATTTTGCTCACTTTGTTACGTTTACTGTGTTTTCCTATATATCTATATATATAGTGTTACACTCACTTTGTTACAGTTACAGGGGAGAAATGGGTTAGGGTTAGAGGGTTAGAGGTTAGGGTTAGGGTTGGGTTAGTTGAGAACCTCTGTGGGTCATTAGAATGCTCTTGAACATGCTTTATTTTGCTCACTTTGTTACGTTTACTGTGTTTTCCTATATATATATACATATAGTATTACACTCACTTTGTTACAGTTACAGGGGAGAAATGGGTTAGGGTTAGGGTTAGGCTTAGGGTTAGGGTTAGGGTTAGGGTTGAGAACCTCTGTGGGTCATTAGAATGCTCTTGAACATGCTTTATTTTGCTCACTTTGTTACGTTTCCTCTGTTTTCCTGTATATATATATACATATAGTATTACACTCACTTTGTTACAGTTACAGGGGAGAAATGGGTTAGGGTTAGGGCCAATGGGTTAGGGTTAGGGTTAGGGTTAGGGTTGAGACCTCTGTGGGTCATTAGAATGCTCTTGAACATGCTTTATTTTGCTCACTTTGTTACATTTACTGTGTTTTCCTATATATATATATATATAGTATTACACTCACTTTGTTACAGTTACAGGGGAGAAATGGGTTAGGGTTAGGGTTAGGGTTAGGGTTAGGGTTAGGGTTGGAGACTAGAGGTGAGAACCTCTGTGGGTCATTAGAATGCTCTTGAACATGCTTTATTTTGCTCACTTTGTACGTTTACTGTGTTTTCCTATATATATATATATATAGTATTACACTCACTTTGTTACAGTTACAGGGGAGAAATGGGTAGGGTTAGGGGTTAGGGTTAGGGTTAGGGTTAGGGTTAGGGTAGGGTTGAGAACCTCTGTGGGTCATTAGACTCCTCTTGAACATGCTTTATTTTGATCACTTTGTTACGTTTCCTCTGTTTTCCTGTATATATATATACATATAGTATTACACTCACTTTGTTACAGTTACAGGGGAGAAATGGGTTAGGGTTAGGGTTAGGTTTAGGGTTAGGGTTAGGGTTAGGGTTAGGGTTAGGGTTAGGGTTGAGAACCTCTGTGGGTCATTAGAATGCTCTTGAACATGTTTTATTTTGCTCACTTTGTTACGTTTCCTCTGTTTTCCTGTATATATATATACATATAGTATTACACTCACTTTGTTACAGTTACAGGGGAGAAATGGGTTAGGGTTAGTGTTAGGGTTAGGGTTAGGGTTAGGGTTAGGGTTGAGTACCTCTGTGGGTCATTAGAATGCTCTTGAACATGCTTTATTTTGCTCACTTTGTTACATTTACTGTGTTTTCCTATATATCTATATATATAGTGTTGCACTCACTTTGTTACAGTTACAGGGGAGAAATGGGTTAGGGTTAGGGTTAGGGTTAGGGTTAGGGTTGGGGTTGAGAACCTCTGTGGGTCATTAGAATGCTCTTGAACATACTTTATTTTGCTCACTTTGTTACGTTTACTGTGTTTTCCTATATATC
>NW_026913500.1:0-2500 GCF_034315485.1 Pezoporus occidentalis | reverse complement strand
TTTGCTCACTTTGTTACATTTACTGTGTTTTCCTATATATCTATATATATAGTATTACACTCACTTTGTTACAGTTACAGGGGAGAAATGGGTTAGGGTTAGGGTTAGGGTTAGGGTTAGGGTTAGGGTTAGGGTTGAGAACCTCTGTGGGTCATTAGAATCCTCTTGAACATGCTTTATTTTGATCACTTTGTTACGTTTCCTCTGTTTTCCTGTATATATATATACATATAGTATTACACGCACTTTGTTACAGTTACAGGGGAGAAATGGGTTAGGGTTAGGGTTAGGTTTAGGGTTAGGGTTAGGGTTGAGAACCTCTGTGGGTCATTAGAATGCTCTTGAACATGTTTTATTTTGCTCACTTTGTTACGTTTCCTCTGTTTTCCTGTATATATATATACATATAGTATTACACTCACTTTGTTACAGTTACAGGGGAGAAATGGGTTAGGGTTAGGGTTAGGGTTAGGGTTAGGGTTAGGGTTGAGTACCTCTGTGGGTCATTAGAATGCTCTTGAACATGCTTTATTTTGCTCACTTTGTTACATTTACTGTGTTTTCCTATATATCTATATATATAGTGTTGCACTCACTTTGTTACAGTTACAGGGGAGAAATGGGTTAGGGTTAGGTTTAGGGTTAGGGTTAGGGTTGGGGTTGAGAACCTCTGTGGGTCATTAGAATGCTCTTGAACATACTTTATTTTGCTCACTTTGTTACGTTTACTGTGTTTTCCTATATATCTAGATATATAGTATTACACTCGCTTTGTTACAGTTAGAGGGGAGAAATGGGGTAGGGTTAGGTTTACGGTTAGGGTTAGGGTTAGGGTTAGGGTTGAGAACCTCTGTGGGTCATTAGAATCCTCTTGAACATGCTTTATGTTGATCACTTTGTTACGTTTCCTCTGTTTTCCTGTATATATATATACATATAGTATTACACTCACTTTGTTACAGTTACAGGGGAGAAATGGGTTAGGGTTAGGGTTAGGTTTAGGGTTAGGGTTAGGGTTAGGGTTAGGGTTAGGGTTAGGGTTGAGAACCTCTGTGGGTCATTAGAATGCTCTTGAACATGTTTTATTTTGCTCACTTTGTTACGTTTCCTCTGTTTTCCTGTATATATATATACATATAGTATTACACTCACTTTGTTACAGTTACAGGGGAGAAATGGGTTAGGGTTAGTGTTAGGGTTAGGGTTAGGGTTAGGGTTGAGTACCTCTGTGGGTCATTAGAATGCTCTTGAACATGCTTTATTTTGCTCACTTTGTTACATTTACTGTGTTTTCCTATATATCTATATATATAGTGTTGCACTCACTTTGTTACAGTTACAGGGGAGAAATGGGTTAGGGTTAGGGTTAGGGTTAGGGTTGGGGTTGAGAACCTCTGTGGGTCATTAGAATGCTCTTGAACATACTTTATTTTGCTCACTTTGTTACGTTTACTGTGTTTTCCTATATATCTAGATATATAGTATTACACTTTGTTACAGTTATAGGAGAGAAATGGGGTAGGGTTAGGTTTACGGTTAGGGTTAGGGTTAGGGTTGAGAACCTCTGTGGGTCATTAGAATTCTCTTGAACATGCTTTATTTTGATCACTTTGTTACCTTTCCTCTGTTTTCCTGTATATATATATACATATAGTATTACACTCACTTTGTTACAGTTACAGGGGAGAAATGGGTTAGGGTTAGGGTTAGGTTTAGGGTTAGGGTTAGGGTTAGGGTTAGGGTTAGGGTTGAGAACCTCTGAGGGTCATTAGAATGCTCTTGAACATGTTTAATTTTGATCACTTTGTTACGTTTCCTCTGTTTTCCTGTATATATATATACATATAGTATTACACTCACTTTGTTACAGTTACAGGGGAGAAATGGGTTAGGGTTAGGGTTAGGTTTAGGGTTAGGGTTAGGGTTAGGGTTAGGGTTGAGAACCTCTGTGGGTCATTAGAATGCTCTTGAACATGTTTTATTTTGCTCACTTTGTTACGTTTCCTCTGTTTTCCTGTATATATATATACATATAGTATTACACTCACTTTGTTACAGTTACAGGGGAGAAATGGGTTAGGGTTAGTGTTAGTGTTAGGGTTAGGGTTAGGGTTAGGGTTGAGTACCTCTGTGGGTCATTAGAATGCTCTTGAACATGCTTTATTTTGCTCACTTTGTTACATTTACTGTGTTTTCATATATATCTAGATATATAGTATTACACTCGCTTTGTTACAGTTAGAGGGGAGAAATGGGGTAGGGTTAGGTTTACGGTTAGGGTTAGGGTTAGGGTTAGGGTTGGGGTTGAGAACCTCTGTGGGTCATTAGAATCCTCTTGAACATGCTTTATTTTGATCACTTTGTTACGTTTCCTCTGTTTTCCTGTATATATATATACATATAGTATTACACTCACTTTGTTACAGTTACAGGGGAGAAATGGGTTAGGGTTAGGGTTAGGGTTAGGGTTAGGGTTAGGGTTCGGGTTAGGGTTAGGGTT